>NC_135818.1:13366249-13666249 GCF_964213995.1 Mustelus asterias | reverse complement strand
CAATCCCACGCAGGCCCTATCCCCATCACCCCATGTATTTTACCCTAGCTGGTCCCCCTGAACTAAGGGGCAATTTAGCACGGTCAATCCACCTGACCTGCGGGAGGTCCACCTTTGGACTGTGGGAGGAAACCAGAGGAAACCCTCGCAGACACGGGGAGAATGTGCTAACTCCACACAGAGGGTGGCCCAAGCTGGGAATCGAACCCAGGTCCCTGGCGCTGTGAGGCAGCAGTGCTAACCACTGTGTCACCATAAGATATAACTGAGGTTATTTTCTGCTGTTGGGTAATTTTGAGGCCTTCTGAAAGTCCCAGACCTTGCCTAGACAAAGCTAATCAATCCTGGCAAGGACCAATTATCTTTGGCTTTGAGGCAATATGGTTCCTTTCAGAGTTGAAGATTGTCACAGTCATTTTTATATTGACCTCCTGATAGGATCTGGGTCCAGCAGTGTCAGTAGTTTGCTCTACTTTACACATATAGCGGGGGGGCCGGAGCAGATGATGATGGGGTATTCCATTCAGGAAACCAGAATCCATCGTGACCACAACGGTCATGGTTTCAGCTGGCCATCCTTGGCAGGCACCTCCCACAGAAGTCCTAGGCTGTAGAACTTTGCAGCGTAGAAAGGGGCCACTTTGAACCCACCACGGCTGCAACTGCTCTTTGAAAGAGTTGTCCACTTGAACCCAATCCTCTGTTCTTTCCCTGTGCTCTTTCAATTAAGTTTGCAAATCCTTTTTAAACTTGTGACAGGTGGCAAATTCAGGCCCAATGAAATCACGGCACGTAACTAGGTGGAAGTGAGTGGTGAGGAGAAAGTAAAGAGGCTTTAAAGTGATTTAAACAAGTTGAGTGGCTGGGCAAATACATGGCAGATGCCATATAGCCATAGAATCCCTACGGTACAGAAAGAGGCCATCTGGCCCATCACGTCTGCACTGACTCTCTAAAAGAGAATTCCCCCAAGACCCACTCATCTGCCCTATCCCTGTAACCCCGCGCATTTACCATGGCTAATTCACCTAACCCGCACATCTTTGGACACTAAGGGGCAATTTAGCATGGCCAATCAATCTAACCTGCACATTTTTAGACACTAAAGGACAATTTAGGAAGGCCAATCCACCTAACTTGGACTGTGGGAGGAAACCAGAGCACCCAGAGGAAACCCACGCAGACACGGGGATAATGTGCATACGCCACAACGACAGTTACCCAAGGCCGGAATCGAACCTGGGTTCCTGGTGCTGAGGCAGCAATGCTAACCACTGTGCCACCGTGCTGCATGGATAAGTGTGAAGTTATCCACTTTGGTAGGAAAAGCAGAATGGCTGAATATTGTTTAAATGCTGATAGATTGGGAAATGTTGATATACAAAGGGGCCTGAGTACCCTTGTACATTGAAAGTAAGCATGCAGATGCAGCAAGCAGTTGGGAAGGAAAATGGTATATTGGCCTTCATTGCAAGAGGATTTGAGCACAGGAACAAGGATGTCTTATAGGGTCTTGGTGAGAACACATCTGGAGTATTGTGTGCAGTTTTGGTCTCCTTACCTAAAGAAGGATATACTTTGCCACAGAGGGAGCACAGTGAAGGTTCATCGGACTGATTCCCGGGATGGCAGGATTGTTGTATGAGGAGAGATTGGATCGACTAGGCCTGTATTCACTGTAGCTTAGAAGAATGAGAGGATTTTCCTTGAGACATATAAAATACTGACAGGATTGGACAGACTGGATGCAGCGATTATGTTTCTCCTGACTGGAGGGGTGAGGGTGGGGGCGGCAGTCTAGAACAAAGGGTCATGGTCACAGGATATTTAGACAGAGATGAGGAGAAACGTCTTCACCCAAAGGGTGGTAACCTTTGGATTTCTTTACAACAGAAGGCTGTGGAGGCCAAGACACTGGATGTAATTAAGAAAGAATAGATAGATTTCTAGACAATAGAGGCATCAAAGGATATGTGGAAAGGGTGGGAGTATGGCATTGAGATAGAGGGTCAGCCATGATCATACTGAATGATGGAGCAGGCTAGATGGGCCGAATGGCCTACTCCTGACCTTATTTTCTGTATTTCCATGTGCACTTTGGACCAAAAGTAAAGATGGAGTTTGAGAAAACGTATGATTTATGATATATTGTACTGTTTTGTTCCTGCAATTAAATATTTTGGTAAACCATTGACTGGAGCTAACAATTAATTTTATAACATGAATTTTTAATACCATCACTGCGATTCTACAAATGACCATCTTCAAATAATAAGCACAACAATATTAATGTGTGTGATTAATAATAGATTTCTAAAATGGCAGAATCGTTAATACAGTGGAGTCCCGTTGTAACGCGCCCCGATTTAGCGCGAAATTGGATATGACACGATGAATCATTGGACCCCTTTTTTTACTATTTCCGGTTTAGTGATTTAGCGCGACCCCAATAACATTCGCGATAACATTTTATGGACCCCAACCATCGCGTTACAACGGGGCTCCACTGTACCTGCTACGGAAGCCAAGACTCAGTATCGAACAGTAACTGGTGACAGGTGATTCCAGAAGCTACAGGAATAGTACAAATCAGGTTGTCTGGCTAAATGTATTACTTCGGGTGCGGAGGTTCCAGAGCGCGGAGGTTCCAGAGCGCGGAGGTTTCAGAGCGCGGAGGTTTCAGAGCGCGGAGGTTCCAGAGTGCGGAGGTTCCAGAGTGCGGAGGTTTCAGAGTGCGGAGGTTTCAGAGCGCGGAGGTTTCAGAGCGCGGAGGTTTCAGAGCGCGGAGGTTCCAGAGTGCGGAGGTTCCAGAGCGCGGAGGTTTCAGAGTGCGGAGGTTTCAGAGCGCGGAGGTTTCAGAGCGCGGAGGTTTCAGAGCGCGGAGGTTTTAGAGTGCGGAGGTTTCAGAGTGCGGAGGTTTCAGAGCGCGGAGGTTTCAGAGCGCGGAGGTTTCAGAGTGCGGAGGTTTCAGAGCGCGGAGGTTTCAGAGTGCGGAGGTTTCAGAGCGCGGAGGTTTCAGAGTGCGGAGGTTCCAGAGTGCGGAGGTTTTAGAGTGCGGAGGTTTCAGAGTGCGGAGGTTTCAGAGCGCGGAGGTTTCAGAGCGCGGAAGTTCCAGAGTGCAGAGGTTCCAGAGCGCGGAGGTTTCAGAGTGCGGAGGTTTCAGAGCGCGGAGGTTTCAGAGCGCGGAGGTTTCAGAGTGCGGAGGTTTCAGAGCGCGGAGGTTTCAGAGTGCGGAGGTTCCAGAGTGCGGAGGTTTCAGAGTGCGGAGGTTTCAGAGTGCGGAGGTTTCAGAGCGCGGAGGTTTCAGAGCGCGGAGGTTTCAGAGTGCGGAGGTTCCAGAGTGCGGAGGTTTCAGAGCGCGGAGGTTTCAGAGTGCGGAGGTTTCAGAGTGCGGAGGTTCCAGAGTGCGGAGGTTCCAGAGTGCAGAGCTTTCAGAGTGCGGAGGTTTCAGAGCGCGGAGGTTTCAGAGCGCGGAGGTTTCAGAGTGCGGAGGTTCCAGAGTGCGGAGGTTTCAGAGCGCGGAGGTTTCAGAGCGCGGAGGTTCCAGAGTGCAGAGGTTCCAGAGCGCGGAGGTTTCAGAGTGCGGAGGTTTCAGAGCGCGGAGGTTTCAGAGCGCGGAGGTTTCAGAGTGCGGAGGTTTCAGAGTGCGGAGGTTTCAGAGCGCGGAGGTTTCAGAGCGCGGAGGTTTCAGAGCGCGGAGGTTTCAGAGTGCGGAGGTTTCAGAGCGCGGAGGTTTCAGAGCGCGGAGGTTCCAGAGTGCGGAGGTTCCAGAGCGCGGAGGTTTCAGAGTGCGGAGGTTTCAGAGCGCGGAGGTTTCAGAGCGCGGAGGTTCCAGAGTGCGGAGGTTTTAGAGTGCGGAGGTTTCAGAGTGCGGAGGTTTCAGAGCGCGGAGGTTTCAGAGCGCGGAGGTTCCAGAGTGCAGAGGTTCCAGAGCGCGGAGGTTTCAGAGTGCGGAGGTTTCAGAGCGCGGAGGTTTCAGAGCGCGGAGGTTTCAGAGTGCGGAGGTTTCAGAGCGCGGAGGTTTCAGAGTGCGGAGGTTCCAGAGTGCGGAGGTTTCAGAGTGCGGAGGTTTCAGAGTGCGGAGGTTTCAGAGCGCGGAGGTTTCAGAGCGCGGAGGTTTCAGAGTGCGGAGGTTCCAGAGTGCGGAGGTTTCAGAGCGCGGAGGTTTCAGAGTGCGGAGGTTTCAGAGTGCGGAGGTTCCAGAGTGCGGAGGTTCCAGAGTGCAGAGCTTTCAGAGTGCGGAGGTTTCAGAGCGCGGAGGTTTCAGAGCGCGGAGGTTTCAGAGTGCGGAGGTTCCAGAGTGCGGAGGTTTCAGAGCGCGGAGGTTTCAGAGTGCGGAGGTTCCAGAGCGCGGAGGTTCCAGAGTGCGGAGGTTCCAGAGCGCGGAGGTTCCAGAGTGCGGAGGTTTCAGAGTGCGGAGGTTTCAGAGTGCGGAGGTTTCAGAGCGCGGAGGTTTCAGAGCGCGGAGGTTTCAGAGTGCGGAGGTTCCAGAGTGCGGAGGTTTCAGAGCGCGGAGGTTTCAGAGTGCGGAGGTTCCAGAGTGCGGAGGTTCCAGAGTGCAGAGCTTTCAGAGTGCGGAGGTTTCAGAGCGCGGAGGTTTCAGAGCGCGGAGGTTTCAGAGTGCGGAGGTTCCAGAGTGCGGAGGTTTCAGAGCGCGGAGGTTTCAGAGTGCGGAGGTTCCAGAGTGCGGAGGTTCCAGAGCGCGGAGGTTCCAGAGTGCGGAGGTTTCAGAGTGCGGAGGTTCCAGAGTGCGGAGGTTTCAGAGTGCGGAGGTTTCAGAATGCGGAGGTTTCAGAGTGCGGAGGTTTCAGAGTGCGGAGGTTTCAGAGTGCGGAGGTTTCAGAGTGCGGAGGTTTCAGAGTGCGGAGGTTTCAGAGTGCGGAGGTTCCAGAGCGCGGAGGTTCCAGAGTGCGGAGGTTCCAGAGTGCGGAGGTTCCAGAGCGCGGAGGTTCCAGAGTGCGGAGGTTCCAGAGTGCGGAGGTTTCAGAGCGCGGAGGTTTCAGAGCGCGGAGGTTTCAGAGTGCGGAGGTTTCAGAGTGCGGAGGTTTCAGAGTGCGGAGGTTTCAGAGCGCGGAGGTTCCAGAGCGCGGAGGTTCCAGAGTGCGGAGGTTTCAGAGTGCGGAGGTTTCAGAGCGCGGAGGTTCCAGAGCGCGGAGGTTCCAGAGTGCGGAGGTTCCAGAGTGCGGAGGTTTCAGAGTGCGGAGGTTTCAGAGTGCGGAGGTTTCAGAGTGCGGAGGTTTCAGAGTGCGGAGGTTTCAGAGTGCGGAGGTCTCAGCATCGAGAATGTGAAAGATCCTGAGAATGAGAAGCCCCGGGTATGCGGTTGCCTGCATGTGGTCGGCACGGTGGCACAGTGGTCAGCAGTGCTGCCTTACAGCGCCAGGGACATGGGTTCGATTCCCGACTTGGGTGACTATTTGTGTAGAGTTTGCACGTTCTCCCCATGTCTGGGTGGGCTTCCTCCTGCACCCCAAAGATGGCCATGCTAAATTGCCCCTTAGTGTCCCACGATGTGTAGGTTAGCGGGGTACATACGTGGAGTTACAGGCCTGGGTGTGTGGAATGCTCTGTTGGAGAGTTGGTGCAGACCTGATGGTCCAAAAGGCCTCCTTCTGCACTGTAGGGATTCTATGATTCGATGGAGGTCCCTGAGTAAGGAGGCTCCCGGTGTAGGGGCCTCTGAGTGTGAAGATCAGAGTGAGGAATTCCTGAGTGTTGAGATCACTGAGTTTGGAGGTCCCTGAATATTGTCTCCTCAAGGTATGCAAATCCTTGTGAATGGAGGTCAATAGTCCACACAGTGGGCGGAATTTAACCGACTCGCCCCCCCATCGATGGGTGTGATCCTGATTTCTTGACTGTTGTGATTTTACAAGAACCGGATTTCCGGCAAGGTCGGCCTCTCACTGGAAATGGGCGGGAGGCTGAATAATTTATTTAAATATATCTAAATGTTTTTCGTGAGCCTGGCACTGAATCGTCTGGGCTCACTTGTCTTTATGGCCTTGTCGGGAAAATTCTCTCCGGCGAGGAAAACACCTGCTCCCCATAAACGGTGAACAGTCGTGTTGGCCTTACCAGTGCAACTGGAGGCCATTGACGCCCCCCAGGAGGCCGAGGGCAAGGGAGTGCCCCTTGGGCAGTGCCAGCCTGGTAATGCCAGCCTGGCAACTTAGCAGTGCCACCCGGCACCTTGTCACTGCCAGCCTGGCACCTGGGCATTGCCCAGTGGGCACCTTGGCACTGGCATTGCCCGGGGGTTGGGGTCTATAGGGACGGGGCCTATGGTGCCTATACAGGGTGGGGCCAGCGGAGGGTGGGGCATGAAGAGGCAGCCCGATCAGGGGGGAGGGGAGCTCACTGCTCAGTCTGCAACGGCATCGGATTGGGGGGGGGGGGGGAGGGGAGACCCGCTGCCGCTCTGCAGTTGCGATTGGATCGGTGGGGGCCCGATCGGTCTGGGCGGCGGGGGAGGGAGGGGCAGTGGGGGCTAGATGCCCATGTGCCCATGCACTATGGGGCTCATGATCTGCTTTGGGCCCCCACGTTTGTGGGTGGGGCGGGGGGGGGAGCTGGTTGAGAGGCTGCCTGCAGTAGCAGGGGCCTGACAACTCTCTCTCTCTCTGTCTGTCAGACCCCTGCTATTTAGCATGTGCAGAATCAGAGGTCTGAACATGCACAGTGGCTCCCTCTACAGGCTGGCTGGCAAATTAAGCCCAGCCCACTGCCTGCAACAGCTAGAAACAGTCTTCACCATTTTTTGAGTGACTAAGTGCATAAGATTGGGAGTGAAAATGCACCCAAAAAATCAGATCAGGAACTCTCCCATTTTCATGCTGGCTGGACACCTTAGAATAAATCTCATAGATTTCCACCCAGTATGTCAAGTGGAAGGAACATTTAGTGATAATCCTGCCCTCTTGTATTGCATAAAAGGTGAAATGTACTCATATCCAGTTGCGTGCGATTAATCCACAGTACAAAGACCGTTCAAGATTATGTGTCGCCTTCGACAACCTGTTCAAAGCATCTTTTCTTCTGACGCCTGAATAATACCCCACTGGCAGGTGTTAACAGAGCTTTTCTAACCATTTTGCAATTTATATGCATCAGCAAAGATCAGATGTGGTGAAGCTGACAGGAAAAGAATGATCGTTATTTGTGTTGGATATTCATTGGCTTTTCTGCTATTGAACGGCAGACGATTTCTCCATAAATTCTCAGCTATTAAACCACTAATCCGTCAGTGTGGCTATTTTCCAATAATGTTCGCGTTCAAGTGTTCACTGCTCCCATCTTTTGATGCAGAACTATACTCAAACTGAGTAAAATCCTAACACAAAACCGTAAATTATAAATAAGGGCCAAGGGCACTGGGAAGGAATGTCCCTCCTGTGCCAAAGGTATATCAAAATCAAAATATACTTATAAAGAATCAATTTTGAGCTTACACCAAGTCTACTGTAGATAACAGGCCATTTGGTCCAACCTGTCTATGCTGGTGTTTATATCCCAAATAAAATTCCACATAGAGGCACAATGGTTAGCACTGCTGCCTCACAGTGCCAGGGACCCAAGTTCAATTCCTGGCTTGAGTCACTGTGCGGAGTCTGCACGTTCTCCCCGTGTCTGCGTGGGTTTCCTCTGGGCGCTCTGGTTTCCCCCCACAGTCCGAACACGTGCTGGTTAGGGTACATTGGCCATGCTAAATTCTCCCTCAGTGTACCCGAACAGGTGCTGGAGTGTGGCGACTAGGGGATTTTCACAGGAACTTCATTGCAGTTTTAATGTAAGCCTACTTGTAAATAATGTAAGCCTACAAATAAATAAACTTTGGAACTTTATTGAATTTAGCCGGCACTTCTGTTAAACTCACAGGCTCAGGGATTGGATCTCACCTCATTTGGGTCGTGATGGGGTTGGTGGTAACAACTAAATTCTCCCTCAGTGAACCTGAAAGGGCACGGACTGTGGCGTCTAGAGGATTTTCACAATAACGCCATTGCAGTGTTAATGTAAGCCTACTTGTGACACTAACAAATAAACTTTAAGCAAACCTCTTCACCTCATCCTAACACCATCAACTTCTACTCCATCCTCCCCATTGCACTTATTTAGCTACCTCTTACAGGCATCCAGGAAGTCTTGTGGCACAGTGGGTATTGTCCCTGCCTCTGAGCCAGAAGCTCTTGCTTCGAGACCCACCCCAGGACTTGGTGTCTAAGGAAGATGTGTTCATAACGCGGCCAAAATGGTTGAGTATCAACCACCAAATCCTTCCAACATGGCTGGCGGTAAGAGCGGGAGAGATTCCTGGTAAGCCGTGTAGTGGAAAGAAAGTTGGAGCCTCAACCATCACTATCCATAGCTGCTGACAGCAACATGTATGTGAAAGGTGCACATTGTCACAGCAACCCGGACTCCCTGAGTGAACAATAACTCACCAAGCCCACTTACATCTCAACTCTTCCTCGTGGTAGCAAGTTTCATATTTTAACTACACGTTGGGTAAAGATCTTTCTCCTGTATTCCTGATCAGATTCATTTGTGACTATCTTCAACCATTAGTCAAGATCTTCCAGTCCCGCACAACCTCACATTGATTTCCCGTGCATATAAAGGACAGCACCGTGGCACAGTGGTTAGCACGGCTGCCTCACAGCTCCAGGGACCCAGGTTCAATTCCCGGCTTGGGTCACTGTCTGTGTGGAGTTTGCACGTTCTCCCTGTGTCTGCGTGAGTTTCCTCCGGGTGCTCCGGTTTCCTCCCACAGTCCAAAAGACGTGCTGGTTAGGTGCATTGACCATGCTAAATTCTCCCTCAGTGTACCTGAACAGGCACCAGAGTGTGGCAACCAGGGGATTTTCACAGTAACTTCATTGCAGTATTAATGTAAGCCTACTTGTGACACTAATAAATAAACATTAAAAACTAGTTTAAACCCCTTTGATAATGGCGAGACCAAAAGATCTTCCTGCCAGACAATGTTAGGTCACCTTCGCTTCTGCGAAACATGCGGTGGGTGCACAGAAAATCCCACCTTTAGTGTTTAATTCTGCCTCCCCATTTTCTCCACATCTGCTCTATCAAACCCTTTTACAACCTTAAAGACCTAAAAGGGTACATCCCTCAACCTTCCAGAGAAAAGAGCTTCATCCAGTTCAACCTTTCCTGATAGGCTGAACCTCTCAGTTCTGGAAGGGTGTTCAAGGTAGTAGTGGTGTCAGTGGGTTGGAAAGGGATACAAGTGGACAGCCTATCCCCAGAATGGAGGTAGTCAAGAAAGGGAAGAGTCTTCCCTTCATCTTGTGCACTATTCCAATGATGTTCAATGTAAGCTTGGGGACCTCAGGTTGGAAGCACCTCAGCTTCCAGTTAGACACTTGGCAGCCTTCTGGAATCAACATTTGAGATCAAACATTCCCGATCATAGGACAAAGTGCTGGAAAATGGGATTAGAATAGATAGATGGCCAGCACAAACACGATGGGCCAAAGGACTTCATTTGGTGCTGTAAAACTCTATGAGTGGGGTTCTCCAGTCTTGATTGTTCCCATCCGGGTGCCAGCGAGAATGGAGAATTTGGCACTCAGCTAAAACTCCGTTCCCTGCAGCGGGACTGGAGAATGTCAGCCACAGGCGAGGTTGGAGAATTCCGACTTATGACTCTATAAGCATTGCTCCCATTTTGTTCAGATTTTAGTGATGATTTTCCTCTTCCCATTTACACCTCCGCTGGACTCCTCTTTGTTTCTTGTTACCACTTTCCTTGCATCGGTTAATGCCTATTATATATCTAACCTTCCCCAGTTCAGATGAAAGGTCACAGACCTGAAACGTTGTGTGTGATTTTATGGCCTCGCTCGTCCCGAAACCGTAGAATCCCACATGAGGTCAATGGACTGATGAGCATGAAACCATTGTCGGAAAAACCCATCTGGTTCATTAATGTCCTTTAGGGAAGGAAATCTGCCATCCTTACTTGGTCTGGCCTACATGTGACTCCAGAGACACAGCAATGTAGTCGACTCTCAACTGCCCTCTGAATAAGGGCAACTAGGGATGGGCAATAAATGCTGGCCAGCCAGTAGCACCCAAGTCCCACGAATGAATAAAATAAAAGTGGTTTGGGAGGTGAGTGCTCGAAACCGATCAAACTTTCATTCTTCTAATTACATTATTATGTGTGAAGCTTCTAATTTGATCCAGGTATCCGCAGTTCCCCGTATCATGAACTCACTGTAATGAATAACAACAGGGGGGTCATTGTATTTTGTGCAAGTGATCTTGATAACTAGTTGATCCTTATCACAACATAAGTTGTCTTGATTTAATTTACATTTTTATGCATTTTGCAACAAAAATTGTACAGACATTTCCATCAAAATGGTTTGGAGAAACATGTTCAAATTATTGGACTAATATGTTCAAATTATTTGGTGGCATGGTGGCACAGTGGTTAGCATTGCTGCCTCACAGCACCAGGGACCCAGGTTCAATTCCCGGCTTGGGTCACTGTCTGTGTGGAGTTTGCATGATCTCCCCAAGTCAGCGTGGGTTTCCTTCAGGTGCTGTAGTTTCCTCCCACACTCTAAAGATGTGCGAGTTAGGTGGATTGGCCATGCTAAATTGCCCCTTAGTGTCAGGCGGACTAGCTCGGGTAAATGATTGGGGTTATGGGGATAGGGCTTGGGTGGGATTGTGGTTGGTGCAGGCTCGATGGGCCAAATGGCCTCCTTCTGCACTGTAGGGATTCTATGATTCTATGACTAACATTTGGACTGAGATACCTCCTCCGAGTTGAAATGATGACACAGCCAGGAATGATTAGAATTGCACTGTCATATTAATATTGAATGTGTGAAGAAGTTTGTATGGAGTTCCTCCCATGTAGTACTTCAGTGAAAGCTTCTAACTCTTGGATGATTCCCTTGGATCATCCCTGGGATTGATTCTGGGCAAAACAATTTGGATGAGGTTGGAGGAAGGAGGCTATCAGTAAACACCTGGGGGAAAACTTTATACTCCCTACCAGCAGGGGTGGTGGGAGTCTGTAAAATTCCCCAGATGGCCTTCCCATAGCCCCCAAAACCAACCCCCACCTGCCTGCAATTCGTCAAGGTAGCATGGGTTCAGCTGCTTTTGGCATCTGTAAGGGACGTTGGGCGAGCACCCTTCCATACAGGGCATGCCACGTGGGTTGCACTAGAAGCAGCAGGTGATACAGCGGGCAACCACAAGGAGGGCCATCATGGTGGTGCTTCAGACATGAATTCTGTGCCTATAGGCTTGGTACTAGCGCCAAGTTCATATCAAATTGTAAACAGTGTGTGCTACAGACATGACAAAGATTTGGATGTGACCATACAAAGATGCTTCAATTATGACCTTTACCATCTTCAGAGAGAGGAGAGAAGATTCTTATGCAATCCGCCTGGGCTGGATTCCAGTCTAGGTCAGGAAGGACAATATTCTAACATACTGTGCCACCTCGTCCCCACCAATCAAGTTTATGTTAATAGATCATTCTAACAACTTAATGGAAGGACCACTTCCAACATAACTCAAGTGCTTAAGATAACAAATGGCAAGAATCTTTATGCGAAAGGTTATGGTCTGCACAATATAAGGAAGAATAGTATCTGTCTTTAACTACACCCTACAAGGATATAAACACTGCGATAGTAATTGAGCAATGTACCTATCTATGGGCATAGGAATGGAACCGAGAGGCACACTGTTACTGGGACTGTTTGCTTTATATGGGAACGTCTTGGTTGTGGGCCAAATGAAACAATAAATAGAAGAAATAAATAACATACTCTTTGTCGATGAAAGAGTGGTGCTGGCAGAGAAAGAAAGTCAGTAAGGAAGCATGGAACAAAAAAGCTGATCTGAATTCAGCAAAAGTGAAGTGCAGGACATGGCAGGCGATATTATTGCTATCAGGATGTCAGTACATCTCTCCACATTCAACAGCTGGTCATCTTAAAGCTGCATATGTGAGGGAGGAGCCAAACCACAGAACAATGCCGTGTGGGTTTGTTCAGATATATATCTGATTGACAGGTCCTTTTTGACACGGCGACACGGTGGCACAGTCGAGTGGTAGCACAGTAGGGTGGCACGGTGACACATTGGTCAGGACTACTGCCTCACAGCGCCAGGAACCTGGGTTCGATTCCCGGCTTGGGCCACTGTCTGTGCGGAGTTTGCATGTTCTCCCCGTGTCTGTGTGGGTTTCCTCCGGGTGCTCCGGTTTCCTCCCAGAACCGAGCAGTATTGGGAGCACGGTTTAGCAAGGGTGTAAGATTGAACGATTGGACCGAAAATATTTTATTTCTTTTTGGATGAACACGTACCCATCCCACTCACCAAGACCCCCCCCCCCTAAACCCCAACCCCACCCCCTCCCCTCCCCTCCCCCCCACCCCCTTCCCCTCCCCTCCACCCCCCTCCCCTCTCCCCCCACCCCCCTCCCCTCCACCCCCTCCCCTCCCCTCCCCCTCACCCCCCTCCCCTCCACCCCCCTCCCCTCCACCCCCTCTCCCCTCCACCCTCCCTCCCCTCCACCCCCCTCCCCCTCCCCTCCACCCCCCCTCCCCCTCCCCTCCCCCCTCCCCTCCACCCCCCTCCCCCCTCCCCTCCAGCCCCCTCCCCCCTCCCCTCCAGCCCCCTCCCCCCTCCCCTCCACCCCCCCTCTTTCTCTCTGCCTTTCAGAGCGGCCCACACAGGGTAGTAATAGTAGGGGATTTTAACGTTTCCAACATTGGCTGGGACAGCCATTGTATTAGAGGCTTGGATGGAGAAAAATGTGTTGAGTGTATTGAGGAGAAATTTCTCATTCAGTATGTGGATGGCCCGACTAGAAAGGGGGCAAACCTTGACCTCCTCTTGGGAAATAAGGAAGGGCAGGTGACAGAAGTGTTAGTGAGGAATCACTTTGGGACCAGTGACCATAGTTCTATTAGTTTTAAGATAGCTATGAAGAATGATAGGTCTGGCCCAAAAGTTAAAATTCTAAATTGGGGCAAGGCCAATTTTGATGGTATCAGGCAGGAATTTTCAACAGTTAATTGGGGGAGTCTGTGGGAAGGCAAAGGGACATCTGGTAGGTGGGAGGCTTTCAAAAGTGTGTTAACCAAGGTTCAGGGTGAGCACTTTCCTTGTAGAGTGAAGGGCAAGGTTGGTAGAAGTAGGGAATCCTGAATGACTCGAGATATTGAGGCCCTGGTCAAGAAGAAGAAGGAGGAACGTGACATGCATAGGCAGCTGGGATCAAGTGAATCCCTTGAAGAGTATAGGGGTGTAGGAGTAGAGTTAAGAGAGAAATCAGGAGGGCAAAATGGAGACACGAGATTGTTCTGGCAGATAAGGCAAAGGAGAATCCAAAGAGCTTCTACAAATACATAAAGGCCAAGAGAGTAACTAGGGAGAGGGTAGGGCCTCTTAAGGATCAACAAGGTCATCTATGTGTAGATCCACAAGAGATGGGTGAGATCCTAAATGAATATTTGTCATCAGTATTTACTGTTGAGAAAAAAAGGATGTTAGGGAACTTGGGGAAATAAATAGTGATGTCTTGAGGAGTGTATATATTACAGAGAAGGAGGTGCTGGAAGTCTTAAAGCGCATCAAGGTAGATAAATCCCCGGGACCTGATGAAGTGTATCCCAGGACATTGTGGAAAGCTAGAGAGGAAATTGCGGGTCCCCTAGCAGAGATATTTGAATCATTGATAGTCACAGGTGAGGTGCCTGAACATTGGAGGGTGGCAAATGTTGTGCCTTTGTTAAAAAAGGGCTGCAGGGAAAAGCCTGGGAACTACAGACCGGTGAGCCTCACATCTGTGTGGATAGGTTGTTGGAAGTATTTTGAAAGACAGGACCTACAGGCACTTAGAGATGCAAGGACTGATTAGGGACAATCAGCATGGCTTAGTGAGTGGAAAATCATGTCTCACAAATTTGATTGAGTTTTTTGAAGGGGTAACCAAGAAGGTAGATGAGGGCAGTGCAGTTGATGTTGTTTACATGGACTTTAGCAAGGCCTTTGACAAGGTGCCGCATGGTAGGTTGTTGCATAAAGTTAAATCTCACGGGATCCAGGATAAGGTAGCTAAATGGATACAAAATTGGCCTGATGACAGAAACCAGAGGATGGTTGTAGAGGGCTGTTTTTCAAACTGGAGGCCTGTGACCAGCGTTATGCCTCAGGGATTGGTGCTGGGTCCACTGCTATTTGTCATTTATACTAATGATTTGGATGAAAATATAGGAGGCATGGTTAGTCAGTTTGCAGATGACACCAAGATTGGTGGCATAGTGGACAGTGAAGAAGGTTATCTTGGATTGCAATGGGATCTTGATCAATTGGGCCAGTGGGCTGACAAATGGCAGATGGAGTTTAATTTAGACAAATGCGAGGTGATGCATTTTGGTAGATTGAACTAGGGCAGGACTTAATCAGTTAATGGTCGGACGCTGGGGAGAGTTACAGAACAAAGAGATCTAGGGGTACATGTTCATAGCTCCTTGAAAGTGGAGTCACAGGTGGACAGAGTGGTGAAGAAGGCATTCAGCATGCTTGGTTTCATTAGTCAGAACATTGAATACAGGAGTTGGGACGTCTTGTTGAAGTTGTACAAGGCATTGGTAAGGACACACTTGGAATAATGTGTACAGTTCTGGCCACCCTATTATAGAAAGGATATTATTAAGCTAGAAAGGGCGCGGAAAACATTTACTAGGATGCTGCCGGGACTTGATGGTTTGAGTTATAAGGGGAGGCTGGATAGACTGGGACTTTTTTTCTCTGGAGCGTAGGAGGCTTAGGGGTGATAGAGATCTATAAAATAATGAGGGGCATAGATCAGCTAGATAGTCAATATCTTTTCCCAAAGGTAGGGGAGTCTAAAACTAGAGGGCAAAGGTGAGTGTCTGGAACAAATTGCCAGTGGTAGTAGTAAAGGCGGGTACAATTTTGTCTTTTAAAAAGTGTTTGGACAGTTACATGGGTAAGATGGATATAGAGGGATATGGGCCAAATGCAGTCAATTGGGACCAGCTTAGGGATTTAAAAAAAGGGCGGCATGGACCAGTTGAGCTGAAGGGCCTGTTTCCATGCTGTAAACCTCTATGACTCTATCCTCATCCTGATTACCAGGCAGCTCGGTGGCACAATGGTTAGCACTGCTGCCTCACAGAGCCAGGGATCCGGGTTCGATTCCCAGCCTGGGTCACTGTCTGTATGGAATCTGCACATTCTCCCCGTGTCTGCGTGGGTTTCCTCCGGGTGCTCTGGCTTCCATCCACAGTCCAAAAGACATGCTGGTTAGGTGCATTGGCCATGTTAAATTCTTCCTCAGTGTCCCCGAACAGGTGCTGGACTGTGACGACGAGGGGATTTTCACAGTAATTTCATTGCAGTGTTAATATAAGCCGGCTTGTGACATTAATAAATAAACTTTATTGAATTTAGCCGGCACTTCTGTTAAACTCACAGGCTCGGGGTTTGGATCTCATCTGATTTGGGTTGTGATGCTGGTGGGGTGCATGCCCCCAATGAGGCTGGTTGTTGAGATCAGGCAACACTAGCTGACCATCCTGCAATCGGTTCTCTCTTTCATTACTTACCCTGCGACGCACTTTCAGCAAGGAACACATTCAAGCTATAAATTACAATTGGAAATGTTTGCAGACAGACAGCGGTTAATGGATCATTGTTGGAGCTGTCCTTCTTGGGTCAGTGCCAATGATCATCTTGATGTGTTCAAATAATCTAAACTCAAGTACGGTGGGCATGAAGTTGAAGATGGCATGCAAATAAGGAGTGTGGCTAACTGTGAAAAGGACCTTCAGCAGCTTCAGGAGGCCAAGGGCATACATTTGCTAAACAGATGGCAAATGAAATTTAATGGGAGCTTTTCCTGGATCTGCGCCCAAGGTGCTTAGAGGATTAAAATATGAGGCAGATTGCATAAATTTAGTTTGTAATCCCTTGAATCGAGGAGGGTGTTTAAAGTTAAATTGATTTCATAAGGTATAATCACAGGAACATGGTGTTGTGCAGCACAGGAGGAGGCCTTTTGGCCCATCATGTGGGGCAACAATCCAGTTATTCCCGCTCCCTGGCTCTTCCAACATATCCCTGCCTCTTATCCTCGAATTCCTCTTTGAAAACAAGTGTTGAATCTGTACTTGTCAGGCTGTACATTCCAAATCCTAACCATTAGGATAACCAGCCAACAAAAAGTTTTCCTCCTGTTATCTCTGCCTCTTTAGACCGGTGTGAGCAGAGTGCAATATTTCATGATGAACAGCACAAGCGGATTTGCAGATTGATGGTAAAACACCAGATTAGAAAAAGAACAATTTTATCGCTCTCAATGTCTTTAAGCCAGCAAAGGAACAGCTGCATTTTCCAAGCTCGGTGGACAGCGATAGGGTGGCACAGTGGTTAGCACTGCTGCCTCACAGAGCCAGGGATCCTGGTTCGATTCCCGGCCTGGGTCACTGTCTGTGCGGAATCTGCACATTCTCCCCGTGTCTGCGTGGGTTTCCTCTAGGTGCTCCAGTTTCCTCCCACAGTCCAAAGATGTGTAGGATAGATGGATTGGCCATGGGAAATGTGTGGGGTTACGGAGATAGGGCAGAGCAGAGAGCCTGGGTAAGATATTCTGTCAGGGATTTTGGGGGGAGGGGTTGAGCAGTGGATGGTGGACTGCCGGCCTCTGTACAATTTTTCATCGTTAATAAATACCTTTTGTTTTCCTGACAAAGTCTGTGGGGGTGATTCTCCCATCCCGTTGCGCTGTTTTATTAGCACAGTGGTCCGCGAGACCCCAGTGGTGGCTAATTCACATCTCCCAGCGCCAGATTTCCGGCTAATATATGCAGCAGGTAATTTTAATATAATTTAAATCCTATTAGCGGGCCTGGGACTGAGCCTCAACCCCCCCCACCCCCCCCCCCCCCCCGCCACCCCCCGCGCCAGGAGTGGTTCACTCCAGCGGGGTATACTATAGCTACCCACTTGCGGGGAGCTAGTGGCCTGACCCCACTGGAGTGAAGGGGGTCGCAATCGAAACCCTCCCAGAGGGTCAGGCCCGGTGGGGGGGGGGGGGGGGGGGGGGGGTGCCCCTGGGCATTGCCACCATGGCAGTGCCCACCTGGGCTCCCTGGCACTGCTCAAGAGGCAAAGTGCCAATGCCCAGGGGGCACATTGGCAATGCCCACCAGGCATCAGGCAGTGCCCCGGGGGGCAGGGCCTAATGGGAATGGGGCCTGATGAGGCGGGGTCTCTGGGGGCGATTGGTGGGGGATCCCGCTGCCACTCTGAAGTCGGGATCAATGACTGAGGGAGGGGAGCCAGCGATCGGGTTGGCAATCTGGGTGGGTGGTGTGGGATTGGGTGGGGGGGGGGAGGGTGCGGGGGGGGGGTGGGGGCAGCCTGTTGGGGAGGTCGGGACTGCGAGAGGGGGGTGGGTTGGCACTGTGGGGGGAGAGTCGGGACTGCCAGTGGGAGGTAGGGGCAGCATCGGGTGTGGCGAAGGGATCAGGAAATCGAGGCAGGCCGGGTCGGGGAGTGGGCAAGGCTGGCCTAACCATGTTCAGGGGGCCAGCGATCGGGCTGTGGGGGACATTGCAGGGGGGGTGCAGCGATAAGGAGTCATGGGGCTGGCCAGCTATTGGGAAGCTGGCAGTGCGAGGCCACTGTGCATGCGCCGGTTTCGGTGCTGATAGATCGGCGCTTGCGCAATGGCCCACTCAGCATTTTGCTGCTGGCCTGATTTACTCCAGTTTTTACGCAAATTCGACACTTAGAATTTTTTTGGCAGAATCCCACCCTGTGAGTGTGCATCATTACAGAGGTACAAGAGGACACCAAATCCCCAGCATCTCACAGCAATCTGCATCAAACTCTCTCTCTAACAAACAAGTAGTGCAGATACATCCTCTCTGGGGCTTCGTGTCATGAGCTCCAGAGAAAAGTAGTAGGGCGTGCCTACGAAGGGAAAGGATAAAGGAAACCTGCCTGATTTCTCCTTCAGCAGCTGAGCACAGAAATGAAGACCTCCACATGACCATTTCATTTGCAAATTGAGTGTGTGCCAGGATCCCTGCGCAGTCTAACCAACTAGACTGTCCACATCTGTGAAGTGATCCAAGAATACAGACCAACAAAGAGAGAGAATGGGGACTCTGGGGTCATCCCAGATAAGTCTGAAGGCCAAGAGCTATTTTGTTCATGAACAATTTAGGGATTTGAACACCCACTAAATGCTCCAGAAAAAGTCATCTGATTTGTCAGGCTTCAAAATGCTGGGGAGTGTAATATATTGGGGCGAATTTTCTTGTTCTGCCCGCCATGGGAATTGAGGGCCAAATCATGGAAAGATCCATGGGCGGGATTTTCCGGGTTTGGGACGAGCGCGATCGAAAAATCCTGCCCTCTGTTTATTTCTGATTTGAATCACTTCATCATTGGTGGCTGTGTCTTCAGCTGCCTTGGCCCCAAACACTTCAATTTCCTTTTGAAACACTTCCCATCTCCCACTCTCTCATCTTTTAAGATGTTATTTAAAACCTCCCTCTTCGACCAAGGTTTTAGATGACTGTCCTAATAATGTGCCGCTCGGTGTCAAACTACAAAAGGTCATGAATGAAGCCCAGTCCATCATGCAAACCAGCCTCCCATCCACTGACACTGTCTACACTTCCCGCTGCCTTGGCAAAGCAGCCAGCATAATTAAGGACCCCACGCACCCCGGACATTCTCTCTTCCACCTTCTTCTGTTGGGAAAAAGATACAAAAGTCTGAGGTCACTTATCAACCGACTCAAGACCAGCTTCTTCCTTGCTGCCATCAGACTTTTGAATGGGCCTACCTTGCATTAAGGTGATCTTTCTCTACACCCTAGCTATGACTATAACACTACATTCTGCACACTCTCCTTTCCTTCTCTATGAATGGTATGCTTTGTCTGTATAGCACAGAAGAAACAATACTTTTCACTGTATGTGAATACATGTGACAATAATAAATCAGATCAAATCAAAGCTTTGGCTGATTAAAGATCTATGGACATCTTGGTTCATACATGACATTGCTCAATCGTGTCATAGGCAGAACATTTTTTGGACTGACACCAGCATTCTCTCGGGGGAGAGGGGGCGATGGGGGGGGCGGGAAACAGCATTCCGTCTACCACACAATTGAGCAACACGGTTTATGAATTTCAGTGCCATTGTGGTACATGTATATCATCCCAGCAACTGACTGGTCAAATCAAATAGCAAGTTCCTTCACCTCCCTCGCTAAAAGTTACAAAGGAGTGCGCCCAACCGCACGGCTATCTTCCGGTTTATTAAATTCCAGCTGCCCACAAGCTACTGATGGAAAATGAGTTGGAGATGAACAAACAATCATTAGATGATTACTTAGAGTCATTAGAAGGCCCTTCAGCCCATCGCATCCACACCGGTCAAAGACAAACCACCCAACTGTTCTAAACCTATTTTCCAGTGCTTGGCCCATAGCCTCGGCAAGGCAAGTGCACATCTAAATACTTCTTAAATGTTATGAGGGTCCCTGCCTCCACCATTCTTTCAAGCAGTCGGTTCCAGACTCCCACCACTCTTTGGGTGAAAAAGTTTTTCACCACATCCTCTAAACCTCTTGCCCTAAACTTCAAAACCTTCAATCTGTGCCCCCTGGTCATTGATCCCTCCACCAAGGGGAAAAGTTTCTTCCTGTCTACTCTATCTAAGCTCCTCAATTTTATACATCTCAATCATGTATCCCCTGTAATAAGTCTGTGGAGGCAGAAGTCCCTTCACCAAAATCCCTTTATTTACATATTCTAACAGCAGTACACAGAGTGCGAGCAGTCAGCAGTCTACCTCCGGACATTCCTGGCTAAGGACAAGGAAAAGACTCCCTGATTGGCCCATCAATTGGATCCTTAATCAGGGACATCTTTTTGTGTCCAACCAAATAAACAAAATCAACTTAACTTAGGGACAACTCAAAAAAGGGGCGGCTCCCTAAAAGGAGAGGAACCGCCCAAAACAAAAAACAAAGCAGAAAGGAAACTTAAAACATCAAATTAAAATGTGATTAAAGGGGTCAATAATACACCCCAGTCCTTGCAGTGCCCAGCGGGCACAGAAGGCATCAACTATGCCCTCAGACACTATATACTCCCTCTCCAGGGATACCCAGCCGTAAATATAGCCACAGTGCCTCCTGGTCATTGATCCCTCCACCAAGGGGAAAAGTTTCTTCCTGTCTACTCTATCTAAGCCCCTCATAATTGTATACACTTCAATCATATACCCCCTGTAATAAGTCTGTGGAGGCAGAAGTCCCTTCACAAAAATCCCTTTATTTACAAACTCTAACAGCAGGACATAGAGAGTTAGCAGTCTATCTCCAGGGGGAATATCAGAGGAACCGATACTCCCGGTTAAATACAAGGCAAAGACTCCCTGATTGGACCCTTTTTCAGGGAGTTCATACTCCAATAGGCCAACTTCAATAGCCTGACTGAAGACATTACACTCCCCTTAGTTCCCTCTGCTCCAAGGAAAGCAACCCCGGCCTATCCAATCTCTCTTCATAACTGAAACTCTGCAGATCTGATTTCTTTTCTTGTTACCTTTCCTTTCCCTCCCCCCATCCACCAACCCACCCACTATTGTTTGAAATTGATGCATCATTGTTTGCTGGGTCCAACTCTATTGTGAGTAGGATGTTGATGGCTGCTTATTTAGACTTGAGTAGCATTGTTATCCATAAGGACCAACAATCTTTCAGAACAATGTTGCTTACTAAGAAGATGACACTCTGGTATCAATCTAATGGCTGGCTGACAATCTGGTTCTGAGTGTTGAGATATTTATACTATTACATAGGCATTCCTTTGTGGGTATTAAAAAAATATGAGAGGTGATGCGATTTAGTGTTTAAAATGATAAATGGATTAGACAGCATATATGCAGAAAAGCTAATTCAGTGTAGTTCTATAATCCTGAACAAGAGGCATAATCTTGTACTTTTAAAAAGCCATGCCATTCAGGAGGGGAATTGGGAAGCACGTGTTCATGCAGAGGATGGTAGAATTGTGAATTTCATCCTGTTAAAAGGGCTGAGATCAGTTAATGGATCATTAAGGGATATTGAGGTTACAGATTTGGAGTTGCAAAATGGAGGTACAGATTGACTATCTGTATGGAGTTTGCATGTTCTCCCCGTGTCTGCGTGGGTTTCCCCTGGTTTCCTCCCTCACTCCAAAGATGTGCAGGTTAGGTTGATTGGTCATGCTAAATTGACCCTTAATGTCAGGAGGATTAGCAGGGTAAATACATGGGGTTACCGGGATAGGGCCTGGGTGGGATTGCTGTCGGTGCAGACCCAATGGGCTGAACCATGGCCGAAATTTTCCCATCCCGTCCGCCACCGGAATCCTAGTGGGTGGGGGGACCATGTAAAGGTCCATTGAAGTTGGACGGGAATCTCCAGTTTTCAGGCGAACACGGCCAGAGAATCCTGCCCATCTCTTTCTGCACTGTATGGATTCTACAATTCCATATTCTATGAAAAGATCTGAATATTAATCAGTACTAATGGTGACCATGAAACTGCAACATTTTTGTTGTTGTTAAAACCCATCTGGTTCACTAATACCCTTATGGGAAGGAAATCTGCCGCCCTTACCTGGTCTGGCCTACATGTGACTTCAGAGCCACAGCAATGTGGTTGACTCTCAACTGTCCCCTGAAATGGCCCGGCAAGCCTCTCAGTTCAAGGACTGTTAGGGATGTGCAACAAATGCTGACCTTACCAGCAATGCCCATATTTTATCATTTTTAAAAATATTGTGTTTTATAAGGATGAACAGGGTGGGCAGAAATGGAACTGTTGGTATGACTCTACTGGTGGGGGCTGCTTACCCTACTGTGTGAATTAATCCAGGATTTGGGATGGGGTTTCCAACCCAGGCCGGACAAGGTGAGGACTCTGCCCCAGCAGTTGGCCGCCAGGAACCTTAGGCCTTCATCTAATTGGCTCAGTATCTCTTAATTATCAGTATTGCTTGGAGTGTAGATGGTCCAGAGCTGGGAACCTGCAATTAGTTTGCGTCATAGTGGAGAAGCTATTCACCCAGACTCGGCAGTTGCACAATTTCCCATCCGTTGCAAAGTCCGGCAAACATCATTTTTGGGACGTGAACACGGGTCTAATTTGCGACAAGTCCTGTCAGCTGGCTGACAACCGAGACATGTTGGATCAGTCCCTTGTACCCATTTTCACTGTGGAGAAAGAGAACCGAATACCAACAGTACAGGCGAGCCTAAAGAGAACTCAAAGGGAGAACCTTAATGGCCAGAATTTGACTGTCCTGCCCACCACGGGAATTGGAGCGGGTGAGGGACGGACCATGGAAAGGTCCATTGACCTTGGGTGGGGTTTTATGGTTTCGGGAAGAGTGAGGACGTAAAATCCCATCCTGTAGATTTAATATTAAGTTTTTAAAAAGTAATTCACAAACAATGGGAATTGGAATAGACAATTTACTTCTATTCATTCGAGGGATGTGAGCATCGCTGGCGAGGCCAGCGTTCATTTCCCATCCCTAATTGCCCTCGATGAGGTGGTGGTGAGCTGTCTTCGTGAACTGTTGCGGTCCATGTGCTGTAGGAACACCCGCAGTGCTGTTAGGAAGGAAGGTCTAGGAGTTTGACCCAGCAACTGTATAGGAATAACAATATAGTTCCAAGTCAGGATGGTGTGTGACTTGGAGATGGTGGTGTTCCCATATGTCTGCTCATCCTTCTAGGAGGTAGAGCTCACAGATTTGGAAGGTGCCGTCGAAGGAGCTTTGAGTGAGTTCCTACAGCACATCTTGTGGATGGTACACACTGCTACCGCTGTTCGTCGGTGGTGGAGGGAGTGAATGTTTGTGAAAGGGGTGCCAATCAAGTGGGCTGCTTTGTCCAGGTTGGTGTCAAGCTTCTTGAGTGTTGTTGGAGCTGCACCCATCCAGGCAAGTGGAGAGAATTCCATCACATTCCTGACTTGTGTCTTGTCGATGGTGGGCAGACTTTGGGAGTCAGGAAGTGAGTTAGCAACAGGAGTCCTAGCCTCTGATCTGTTCTTGCGGCCACGATATATATATGGCGAGTCCAGTTGACTTTCTTGTCAATGTTCACCACCAGGATGTTGATAGTTAATCGCCAGGAATTGATGGTTTCCACACCAGGGCATGAAAGGAAAGGGCGGCACGGTGGCACAGTGGTTGACACTGCTGCTTCACAGCTCCAGGGACCTGGGTTCAAATCCCGGCTCGGGTCGCTGTCTGTGCGAAGTTTGCACATTCTCCCTGTGTCTGCGTGGGTTTCCTCCGGGTGCTCCGGTTTCCTCCCACAGTCCAAGGATGTGCGGGCTAGGTTGATTGGCCATGCTAAATTGCCCCTTAGTGTCCCGGGCTGCATAGGTTAGAGGGGTTAGTGGGTAAATGTGTAGGGATATGTGGATAGGGCCTGGGTGGGATTGTGATTGGTGCAGACTTGATGGGCCAAATGGCCTCTTTCTGCTCTGTGGGATTCTATGATTCTATGAAAAAAAAAAGAACCTGCATTCAAACAGTGTTCCCCAGAATCTTAAACTATCCTCGCATCGAATAAATGCTTTTGACATATCGGCACTCTTGTAATTAGGAATTACAGCAGCTAATTAGTGCCCAGTAATAAGGTTGCCAATCCAGCAGGATTGACCCGGAGTCTCCAGAAATTGATGAGAAATCTCCAGGACACAGCTCTGTGCAATTATCCGGACATCAAAAAAGATTTTTTTAAACATGTTTTCACTTTGCCGGATCTAAAAATATTGGAAATGGGGGGGAAAAGGCTATTGGGCTGGCAGTCATAGAATCCTACAGTGCAGAAAGAGGCCATTCAGCCCATCGAGTCTGCACCGACCACAATCCCACCCAGTCCCTATCCCCATAACCCCAGCATTTGCCCTAGCTAGTCCCCCTGGCACTAAGGGGACGAAGGGGCAATTTAGCATGGCCAATCCACCTAACCCGCACATCTTAGGACTGTGGGAGGAAACCAGAAGACCCGGAGGAAACCCACGCAGAGACAGGGAGAATGAGAATGTGCAAACACCACACAGTGACCCAAGCTGGGAATTGAACCCGGGTCCCTGGCGCTGTGAAGCAGCAGTGCTAACCACTGTGCCACCCAAGCATCATTCAATTGGGTAATGAATCTTTTTGCTTTCCAATTAGTGTAGGAAGGTGGTGGATTTTTTAAAAATTAATCATTGCTCATCCCTAAAAGTCGATGAGCTGCCATTGCAACAGTTGGGCCCAACTGAGTGGCTTACTGGACCATTTAAGAATCAACCACATTGTAGTAGCCAGACCAGGTAAGGACAGCAGATTTCTCTCCCATTAACAACAATGACTTCATAGCCATTGTTAGACTTTTAATTCCATATTTTTACTGAACACAAATTTCACCAGCTGCCATGGTGGGATTCAAACTCAGATGCCCAGAGAATTACCTTGGGTCTCTGGATTATTAGTGCAGTAACAAACCTCCTGTGCCACCACCTCCCCACTGACTAATAGCTGGAGTGTGGGGGAAAGTCATGTGATGAAACCTAGACAGTAAGGTCCCACAAACAGCCAAGAACAGATAATTCATGTGTTTTTAATGATATTGGTTCAGGCATAAATATTGGTCAAGAGAATGGAGAGAACTCCCCTGCTCTTCTTCAGAATAGTGCCATGGGATCTTTATTCCTGTGAGGTGGCATAGTGGCACAGTGGTTAGCATTGCTGCCTCACAGCGTCAGGAATCCAGGTTCGATTCCCAGCTTGGGTGACTGTCTGTGCGGAGTCTGTACGTTCTCCCTGTGTCTGCGTGGGTTTCCTCCCACAGACCAAAAGGCATAATAGTTATGTGCATTGGCCATGCTAAATTCTCCCTCAGTGTAACGGAACAGGCAGCAGAGTGTGGTAACTAGGGGCTTTTCATAGTAACTTCATTGCAGTATTAATGTAAGCCTAATTGTGACACTAACAAATAAACTTTAAAACTTATTGTCTACCTGGGAAGGCAGAGAGAGCCTTGGTTTAATATTTCATCTTAAAAGATGGTACTTCAGTCAGTGCAACACTCTCTCAGTACCACACTTTAAAGTAAAGTTTATTTATTAGTCACAAGTAAGGCACAAGTAGTCACAGTGCTGCATTAACATTGCAATTAAGTCACAATGAAATTCCCCCAGTCGCCACAGTCCAGCGCCTGTTCGGGTCAATCCACCTAACCAGCACATCTTTTAGAGTGTGGGAGGAAACCAGAGCACCCGGAGGAAACCCACGCAGACACGTGGAGAACGTACAAACTCCACACAGGCAGTGACCCAAGTCAGGGATCGAACCCGGGTCCCTGGCGCTGTGAAGCAGCAGTGCTAACCACTGTGCCACCGTGCCGCCCTATCATGCAGCACTATCGTGACAAGTTCGCTTTATGTGTGTAAGCCTCTTCAGTGCGACTTGAAAACACATTCATCTGACTCATAGGCCAAAGCACTGCCGCTTTTAAAATAAGTAGATGAGGAAATTGCAGATGCATTAAATCATAATGTACCAAAGTCCTCTTGATGCTTCCGAATGGTAAATGTCGCTCCATTATTTCAAAGCACAGGTAGGGAAACCAGCTAACTGCAGACCTGTCAGTTTAACACCAATTGTGGGGAGATTGCAGGAACTTATCCGACTGAGCACCAAGACTGATATGAGTTGATCAAAGAGGTCTTTCGAATTATGAAAAGTTTTGATGGATTAGTTATAGGGAGAAAGTTTCCTCTTGTGGAGGAAAGTATGACCAGAGGCCAGCAATATAAGGTCATTGCCAAAAGAATGCTAGGCCGGAATTCTTGAGCTGTTTATTTTCATGCTTCAGCCAGCTGCCTTTTGACCGCCCCATCCCATTAAAGAGTCGGGTGATGTCTATATTAGGAATTTAATGGTGCAGTCCCATGATCATTAGTAAATTTACTGGACGAATGATCCAGAGACAAGAGTTCAAATCTCACCAAGGCAGCTGGGGAATTTAAATTCAATTAATTAAATAAATTTGGAGTTTTAAAAAAAAGCTAGTATCAGTAATGTTGATGCTGTAAGTACCAGATTGTCAGTAAAAAAAATTCTACCTGAGCTGTCCTTCAGGGGAGGAAGTTATCTGGTTCCCACTGCAGTGAACGGAGACTTGGCTGAGCGCCAAATTCTCCACCTTCATTGGCAAAGACGGCGGGGCTGGAGAACTCAAAAGAAACCTTCTCACCCAGGAAGTGGTGAGAATGTTGAACTCACTACCACAGGAAGTGCTTGTAGTGAATAGTATTTAAGGGAAATAAGGTAAGCATTTAAGGGAGAAAGGATGAGATGGTTGCCATGGTGGACTTAGATGAGAAAAGATGGGAGAAGGTTCGGATGGAGCGTAAACACCTCCTGGCATGGATTAGCTGGGCCAACTGATCTGTTTCTGTGCCATATATCCTCTGAAGTGTGAAGTGTAGATCATGCCTGACCAACTTCATCAAATTTTTTGAGAAGGCCACAAACATCGACCGGGATCCTCCGATCTCACTCACCCCACCACCGCCGCTAGCGAGAAAGAAGAATTTGGCGCTCAGCCAAAACTCCATTCACTGCAGCGGGACCGGAGAATCCCAGCCGCGGGCGAAGTCGGAGAATTCCAGCCATCACGGACAGTGATGTGGATGGATTTTCCAGAAAGTAATTGAAAAGTTTCTGCGCAAGACATCATTAGCAAAAATGAGTCCACATAAAATTGGAGGTCACGCAGTTGATAATAAGTCAATGCAGTTCCTTTGCAGTTGCTGGGTCAAAATTCCCTCCCTAACAACATTGGGGGCTAACCCACAGCACGTGGACTGCAGCGATTCAAGAAGGCAACTCACCACCATCTTGTCAAGGGCAGCTAGGGATGGGCAATAATTGCTGGCCAGCCAGTGACGCCCATGTCCCACGAATGAATAAAAGAAAATAAGTATAAAGCTAGGAAATATAGAGGGCATAATTGCATTTGTTAGCACCTGTTTTGTTTTGGATGCCTTCAGGGTTTCACAATGGTGTCCATGGCTTGTGCACACACACACACATGGGGGAAAGCACACAGGCACCATACTCATGAGGTTGTTAGCATGGCCACCAGAAGTACGCAGAGCAGGCAGATCATGACGTCATTCAGTGTACGATGCTGATTTGATGCCAACTCAGCCATTTTGGAGCTCAGTGCTCTGGCCACTGCCTTGTCTTAACCTGGCACAGCTGGACATGCACTTAGCAACAGGAAGGAACACCCCTGTGCCTGTACTATTTAAAAGGGATGATGAATTACTTTCAGGTGAGTTTTATTCCTTGATTGATTTCTTTCAGCTATGGCTACAATTCTACTTTCCATCGTAATTTCAAGTGACAGAAGTCAGCAAGGAGTGGTGTGGCAGGTGCTGAAGGATCTTTCACTGACCTAGAAGATCCTGCATAAACCAGTTGACTGTTGCACTAGTGGGGATTTCCCCTAGGAACACACCGTGACTTGGAGAATGGACAGAGGTTGCACAGAGCAGGACAGGTTGCTGGAAGAGGGAGGAGGCAGAGAAGTGCTCTCAGTATGAGACCATATTCATTCAGCAATTCTCCTAGCTGAACCTCAGCAATGAACAATGTGCAGGACATCTTCAGCAAGGCCATCCTTACTGAAATCTGTCACCAGTTGTAGTCACAACTTTCAACTTCCATGCAGGGCATGGACCACATTGCAATGGTGACCATAATTATGAACTTTTATGATGTGGCTCCTTCCAAGTTGGAGTTAGTAATATTTACAAAACCTCACAGTTTGCTATCCACTCTTGTACAAGGGAGCTCACTGAGTCACTCATTTCAAAGCCAGCTAACATCATTTCATTCCCTCTTGCAGGTAGAGTGAGCACGTGGATTGGCTAAGATTGCAGGATTCACCATGGTACAGAGTGCCTCTGACTGGTCGCAGCTCACTTTGCAGCTACCGTGTGTTGTTTCTGCCCTATACCAAAACTGAAAGGGGTGTGACTCCCACAATTCCGGCTTCGGGTCACTGTCTGTGTGGAGTTTGCATTTTCTCCCCGTGTCTGTGTGGGATTCCTCCAGGTGCTCCAGTTTCCTCCTACACTCCAAGGATGTGCAGGTTAGGTGGATTGGCCATGCTAAAATTGCATGTTAATGTCCCAAGATGTGTAGGTTAGGGGGATTAGCTATGAATCATAGAATCCCTACAGTGCAGAAGGAGAACATTCGGCCCATCAAGCCTGCACCCGACAACAATCCCACCCAGGCCCTATCCCTGTTTACCCTGTTAGTCTCCCTGACACTAAAGGCAATTTAGCATGGCCAATCAACCTAACCCGCACATCATTGGACTGTGGGAGGAAACCAGAGCACCCGGGGGCAACCCACGCAGAGACACGGGGAGAACATGCAAATCAAACTCAGACAGCCACCCGAGGCTGTATTTGAACCCAAGTCCCTGGAGCTGTGAGGCAGCAGTGCTAATTATTGTGCCACCGTGCTGTCCATATGGTAAATGTATGTGGGGTTGCGGGGATAGGGCCTGGGTAAGATACTCTGTTAGAGTCGGTGCAGACTCAATGGGCCAAATGGCCTCTTCTGCACTGTAGGGATTCAATGATTCTATGGACAGATATTTCTCTACACCCTAAAACTATATTCTGTACCCTCTCCTTTCCTTCTCCCCTATGTACTCTATGAACAGTATGCTTTGTCTGTACAGCGCACGAAAAACAATGCTTTTCACTGTATCCCAATACATGTGACAATAATTAGTCAAATCAAATCAAATCAAGCTGGTGTGTGACCAGAGGTAATGAATCATGCAGGTTAATGCTCAGTATCCTGGCAGCAGTCATGATGCCTTCATTCTATGGCCATCCACTCTGTCCGCTGTATATGAGAAACCTTGGCAAACCAAATGAGTCCTACTCCACGACAAGGCCAGTCCTCTGGCGATGATGTGACTCCATTACACAACCCGTCTACATGTCTATGGCATGCACATAATGAAAGAGCTATGGCCACACAAAGTGCGATATGAGTGAACCATTGGTTCACTGAAAATACTTCTGCTGCTTGGATATCTCTGGGAGAGCCCCTCAGATTCGTGAGGGAACGGTCCTTGGCCACCTATAGCAAGTTGTTGAGGAGCAGCAGAAAAAGGATGAGGGAAAAGCAGAAAGAGGGAAAGGGAGGAGGCAACATACACTCTGCCTATAAGCCCGTGCTGTCCATGAAGAAATGATCCAATGAACTGAGACCCAATCCCCTGTTTCCCAATGGCCTCACACCACATTTCTCTCTGTCATTGATCATCACAGTGCTTATAAAGTTTTATAAAGTTTATGTATTAGTGTCACAAGTAGGCTTACATTAACACTGCAATGAAGTAACTGCGAAAATCCCCTAGTCACCTGTTCAGGTGCACTGAGGGAGAATTTAGCATGGCCAATGCACCTAACCAGCATGTCTTTGGGACTGTGGGAGGAAACCCGAGCACCCGGAGGAAACTCACGCAGACATGGGGAAAACGTGCAGACTCCGCATGGACAGTGACCCAAGCCGGGAATCGAACCCCGGTTCCTGACACTGTGAGGCAGCAGTGTTAACAACACAATACAAAGGCAAAAGCCTCCACATTCCAAACCAGACTTATAAGAGCAATCATGTCATAATGCGGAAAAATGTCAACTTCTGGTACACGCATGAATATCATTCCAATTAAGATCTGATGGTTGTTGGTGGACCCAGTTCTGATTAAAGCAAATTACTGCGAATGCTGGAATCTGAAACCAAAAGAGAAAATGCTGGAAAATCTCAGCAGGTCTGGCAGCATCTGTAAGGAGAGAAAAGAGCTGAAGTTTCAAGTCCAGATGACCCTTTGTCAAAGCTTTGACAGAGTACAAAAGACGTGCTGGTTAGGTGCATTGGCCGTGCTAAATTCTCCCTCAGTGTACCCGAACAGGCGCCAGAGTGTGGCGACTAGGGGATTTTTACATTAACTTCATTGCAGTGTTAATGTAAGCCTACTTGTGACACTAATAAACTTTAGAGTGCTGTGTACAATTTTGGTCACCTTACTTAAGTAGGGACGGACTTCCATTGGAAGCAGCTCAGAGGAGGTTCACTTGACTGATTCCTGGGATGAGAGGGTTTGTCTTATGAAGAAAGGTTGAGCAGGTCGGGTTCAGTGGAGTTTAGAAGAATGAGAGGTGACATTATTGAACTATAGGATTCTGAGGGGACTCGTCAGGGTGGATGCTGGATGTTTCCTCTTGTGGCGAACCTATAACCGGGGTGGGGGAAAAGGTTTCAAAATAAGGGATCTCCTTAGATGGATATGAAGGGAAATTTCTTCTCCCAGAGGGAATTATTAGTCTTTGGAATTCCCTTCCCAGTGAGCAGCAGAGGTTGGGTCATTGAATATATTCAAGGCTGAGTTAGACACATTTTTGATTGACATGAGAAGGGTAGGCAGGAAAGTGGAGTTAAGACCACAGTTAGATCAGACAAAATGTTACTGAATGGCGGAGGACGTTTGAGGGTTTGAGGCCTATTCCTGCTCCTACTTCTTATGCTCTTATGCTAAGGATGAGGAGGAGCAGTTTATCTTTGGTGTGGTCATATAGGGTACCATTTAATTTGAAATTGACTGTAGCTTGTGAAAGTGGGTGTCTGATTCTAATGCAGGTACACTGGCCCTTCATTGGGCTGAAGGTGTGAATTAGAAGCATTGCAAGACATGCTGCCATTGCATGGCACTGTGGCACAGTCGTTAGCACTGCTGCCTCACAGCGTCGGGGACCCGGGTTCAATTCTGGCCTCGGGTGACTATCTGTATGGAGTTTACACATTCTTCTCATGTCAGCATGGGTTTCCTCCGGGTGCTCCAGTTTCCTCCCGCACTCCAAAGATGTGCAGGTTAGGTTTATTGGCCATGCTAAATTGCCCCTCAGTATCAGGGGAATTAGCAGGGTAAATATGTGGGATTACGAGTATAGGGCCTGGGTAGGATTGTTGTCGGGGCAGGCTTGATGGATCAAATGGCATCCTTCTGCACTGTAGGGACTCCATGAAATATAATTTTCTTGCTAGTTTGCTAGCAATAATGCCAAAGGAAGCCCCAACAATATAATCAGAATTATGTTGCAACCAAGTGGTTTAGTAATGCCAATGACATTAAAAATAGGCTAATAACACTGACTCTACTGGAGTCCAATTTGTTAGAACATACACTGCAACACAAAAGTAGAGGACAAGAGCAGAAATATTGAAATTGTTCTCTCTCCGAAGCAATTCTCCAATTGCAAAACTCATTTCTGAGAATAGATTCAGAATTTACATTTAACTTGTTTCATTTTTCCATTAAATCCACACAAACAACATCTTCCATCCACAGCAACAGTACCAAGTATCGAAGGGCCGGCGATCAGAGGGTGGGTGTCGGGCTGGCCATGGGAAGGGTTGGGCTGGCAATTGGGGGGTCGGGCTGGCGATCAGGGGGTGGGTGTCGGGCTGGCCATGGGAGGGGTTGGGCTGGCAATCGGGGGGGACGGGGGCCTGCTGCCACTCTGCATTGTGATAGGTGGCGGGTGGGGGGGGGCTCGGGCTAAGCAGCAGGGGAGTCGTGCGGTTGATTGGTCCGGGCGGATGGGGGTCGCAATAGGCTGCGGGGCCCTGCGATGGCTGAGGGTTGCTGTGTTTGAGGCTGGCTGAGACCACAGAGGCTGAGTGACAGGCTTCTGCTGCTAGAGACCTGCACATGCGCAATGGCGCCCTCTGCTGCTGTCAGGCACTGCTCAGGCGATTTAACCCCACCCCTCTCCTCACAGGCGAGAAACTGTTTTTGATTTGATTTGATTCATTATTGTCACATGTACTGACAGTGAAAAGTATTGTCTCTTGCGCACAATACTGTGGGTAGCACGATGGCATAATGGTTAGCACTGCTGCCTCACAGTGCCAAGGACCCGGGTTCGATTCCCGGCTCAGGTCACTGTCTCTTCACGTTCTCCCCGTGTCTGCGTGGATTTCCTCCAGGTGCTCTGGTTTCCTCTGAAAGGCATACTGCTTAGATGGAGATGAGGGGAAATTTCTTCTCCCAGAGGGAATTATGGCCGTGCTAAATTCTCCCTCAGTATATCCACACAGGCACCGGAATGTGGCGACTCGGGGATTTTCACAGTAACTTAATTGCAGTGTTAATGTAAGCCTACTTGTGACACTAATAACTAAACTACAGACAAAGCATACCGTTCAGTATGGCAAGTCATATCTTGCCTTTAACAATACATGAAAAATCTCTATAGAGAATCGGAAGAATAAAAAATACTTGGCTGTCAACTGAATGAAAAAAGCTGCAGGAACACTTTGAAAAGGAAGGAGCAGTTTTAGTTTATTTGTACTGGGAGCTGAGATACATCTGCAGAAATTATTAGTTTCCAGAGGCACCCTATCTGTTAACAATTCTATCACAATGTGTCAATTATTCTCTTTGGTATCACTCTTGACCTCTTTAGCGACTGCTCAAAGGAGACATTTAAAATCCGAACAATGGCTGAGGTGCCATTATTTATGAGCACCTGATTTTCCACAGGGCTTTGATTCATTTTTTAAAATTGCAATTCATTGTTTGCGTGCGATTACCTTCATGCTTTCAAAGGAAATGGTTGTAAAAGGTGCCCCGATGTTAATTGTTCAAGTGAGTTGTGTCAGCTTCAGGGAACTTCCTCGGATTGATTAGTACAATCCTGCACTTCATGTCCTGAAAGTTATTCTTTTTCCCCTTTGAGTGTGGCCGATTTTTAAAGCAGCCATTCAGCTGGACTCGGTATTCATTGAACCTGCGTAAGATGGGAAACAATACATTGCGAATGTGTGGGTGTAATATGTTCGCGTGTAACATGCACACCCTTTCCTGCCATTATCAGCCACACTTTTCTCATTTTTGGCTCGCCAGCATTCTTTTTTGGAGCTGGAGGGAAGCCCACTGCTGAGGACAAGGAGCTGGAAATCAGCAAGACCCAGGTCATGCTGTGCAGGAACTGGAGGATAATCTGCAGCAGCAGAAGCACAGCCCATCTGTCAGATAGCACACTTGCTCCTTACAGAGACTGCCAACTAGCTGACTTGGAAGATGAACTAACCCAGTTTAAACGCTTCTTGCAAAAAAACACAATTATAAACTATTGTCATGTTGCCTTAACACGTTGGATTACATTCATTTTCAACAAAGGCAGCACAGTGGCACAGTGGCTAGCACTGCTGCCCACAGCGCCAGTGGATCCAGGTTCGATTCCCAGCCTGGGTGAGTGTGTGGAGTTCTCCCTGTGGGTTTAAAATTTATTTATTAGTGTCACAAGTCGGCTTAAATTAACACTGGAATTAACTTACTGTGAAAATTCCCTAGTCGCCACACTCCGGCACCTGTTCGGATACACTGAGGGAGAATTTAGCATGGCCAATGTGCCTAACCAGCACGTCTTTGGGACTGTGGGAGGAAACCAGAGCACCCGGAAGAAAGCCACACAGAGAGAACGTGCAGTCTCCACACAGACAGCGACCCAGGCCGGGAATCAAACCCGGGTCCCTGGTGCTGTGAGGCAGCAGTGCTAGCCACTGTGCTCCAATTTCCTCCCACAGTCCAAAGATGTGTAGGTTAAATGGATTGGCCATGCTAAATTGCCCCTTGGTGTCCCAAGATGCGTGGGTTAGGTGGATTAGCCATGGGAAATGCAAAGGGTTATGGGGATAGGGCGGGGATGGTGGGCCTGGGTAGGATGCTTTTTCGGAGAATCACTGCAGACTCGATGGACCAAATGGCCGCCTTCTGCACTGAAGGGATTCTATGGTTCTATGGAACGTTGCCACGAAAGGCAGCAAAATGATTTCCAAGAGTACGACTGGAAATCGAAAATTGTTTGTTGCATGTCTGTAGGTGTGTTGGATGCGACTGCGTTGTTGTTATAAGTCTCAACAAAACGAAGACACCGCGGTAATATTTGTGGGAGATCCAAGAGATAGAAGGGCAAGGGCTTGACACTGTATTGAATCAAATTGTCCTCTGTTTAGCACTAAATGTTCAGGGGCTGACAATACAACGACACATACCTGGTGTGCACAACATAAGAAATAGGAGAAGGTGGAGGCCATTTGGCCCCTTGAACCTGCTCTGCCACTCAACAAGGTCAGGCAGATCTGACCATGAACTCAATTGTACATCTCTACATGCCCCTCATAACTTTGACTCTGTTGTAGATCACAAATCTATCTAACTCAGCCGTGAATATATTCAATGTTGACCGAGATTTTTCAGCCCTTCCGCAGCACCCTTTCCGGCAGTGAAGGCAGCTCTCCATTGGCTGCCACCGCCATCTTCCAGTCCCGCTGAGGTATACGGTATTTTGCCCACTCCACTGCTGGGGAACCTGCAATGGGGAGCGAGGAGTAGTTTCGGCAGCACTGGAAGATCCCGCCAGTGGAAAGGGCTGGAAAACCCTGCCCTGTGGTTCAGCTATAAAGGACGGAATTCCCATAATCTCATCTGTTCTTGCTCCGCCGCCAGCGAGAATGGAGAATTTGACGCTCAGCCAAAGCTCCATTCACTGTCAGCGGCACTGGAGAACCCCAGGCACGGATGAGGTCAGAGGTTTTCGGCGAAAGAATCCTGAAGTTTAATGACCCACTGAGAAAATAAATTCCTCCTCCTCTCCTTCTTAAATGGGAGACCCCTAATTCCTAAACAGTACCCCCTAGGCTCTAGATTCCCCCATGAAGGGAAACATCCTCTTAGCATCTACCTTGTCATAGAATCCCTACCATGCAGAAAGAGGCCATTCGGTCCATCAAGTCTGCACTGACCACAATCCCTCCCAGACCCTATTCCCGTAATCCCACATATTTAGCCTAATAATCCCCTGACACTAGGGTCAATTTAGCACTGCCAATCAACCTAACCCGCACTTCTTTGGACTGTGGGATGAAACCGGAACACCCGGAGGAAACCCACGCAGACATGGAGAGAACATGCAAACTCCACACAGACAGTGACCCAAGGCCAGAATTGAACCTGGGTCCCTGGCGCTGTGAGGCACCAGTGCTAACCATTGTGCCACTGTGCCACCCCCTCAAAGCCCCCACTGCTCAGACACTGAACGGCTAGGCCATTGCTCAGTGTTCCCCATCCTGCCAAATGCAGCGGATAAACACAAAGAGGCTCTGACCCATGGTGCCCATTTGGAATGGTCATTGAAGGAGAAGCCATCATTAAATTTAATATCTAAAATTAGGTATCTTCACTGTTGGCTCTCTTAATGTTCCTCATATCTAGTCTCCACATGCTTCCTGTGTCCTTGCCTTTCCTGTTCTGTGTCCCAATACTTATGCTGGGAAAATACATTAAGCGGCTAGCAGCCCTCCACTGCCCAATGCCCAATAATAGGCTCTTTTGCTCCTGGCACATTGCATGCTGGGTACTTGGAGAAGCAGCAAGTCTCAAAAATGAACCAACCTTGTTGTAACTGATGAGATCCCCACTTATTGGGCATAGTCACATGACTGTCAACCTCAAATGCCTCCTCTCAAGGTAGACAGATCCCCCCCTAACAATTGTCTGGGATAGGAACATAGAAATTAAGAGCAGAAGTAGGCAAATTCAGTCCTTCGAGCCTGCTCCGCCATTCAATCAGATCATGGCTGATCTCTCCCTGGTCTCAAATCCACCTCCCCACCTGTTCCCCATATCCCCTTATCCCTTTTTTATTAGGAATATATCTATCTCCTTCTTGAAGCCATTCAATGATTCAGACTCCACCGCGCGATGGGGCAGCGAGTTCCACAAATTCACCACCCTCTGCGAGAAGTAGTTCCTCCTCATCTCAGTTTTAAATCTATCACCTCTCGACCTATACCTGTGACCTCTTGTTCTAGATTGTCCCATAAGAGGAAACATTTGGTCTACAATTACTTTATCAATCCCTTTTAAAATTTTATATACCTCGATCAGATTCCCTCTCATCCTTCTAAATTCTAGTGAGTATAAACCCAAACTGTTTAATCTCTCCTCATACATCAATCCTTTCATCCCCGGAATCAATCTGGTGATCCTCCTCTGAACTATCTCCAATGCCACCACATCCTTCCTCCGATAAGGAGACCAAATACTCCAGATGTGGTCTCGCCAACACCCTATATGACTGCAACATTTCTCTACTCTTAAACTCCAGTCCCTTTGCAATAAATGCCAACATCCCATTTGCCTGTTTTATTACTTGACTGGGGTGACTGTGATTGCTGGCACACACACCTTCACTTCTGCCAATCATTTGGATATGCGAATTCTGGGTGACAGTGGGTGTGTGGGACACATTACCGTGCATCTAATGCAAGGAATGGGAGACAATCCCAGTTGGACCCATTGCAAAACAGCAATTACTGTGTGACAACTGAGTGTGGTGCAGTAAGAGATGACTTGCATCCTGCATTTGATGAATCAGATAATTAAATTGACATTTTCATTTTCATTACCAACAATGTTTTTTTTTGCCAAGTCTTTTTCTACATTTGCCAGTTTAATTAATGCTATTGCGGTAATTCAATTAAGCTTTATTTAATCTATCCTGAATTGCTCGAGTATGACTTTCATTGTGATATGCATGGACAAGTTGCAACTCAAACTGTGGGAATTTAATTGGGAGGTGAAACATGTGTGTTACAGTACTGAAATTTGCAGTAATGGTCTCCTCATGCTAAATGCTAGATTTTACAAAGTAACAATTCCAGTTACGCAATGGGACTACATTTGAGCTGCAAACCTGTGCATCCCATATGATATCCATCCATTACCATCCACCTGAATCCCTAATCGTCGCTCCCACATGATGATCCCCGCTAGGAACACTGATTCATAAGAGCTGTCCCACATTTTTCATGTCATTCTTCATGCTGTGGACCTCAGCTTGTGCATGCAATCCCCTTTCATTGCATTTATCTGTTCTCCACAGAACGCTGATTAACCTGAGTAGATCCATTGCGCCGCTTAAGAAAGATTCCGAGTAGAAATTAAACAACAGCCTGGGAGGAAGCTTAATTTTAATTGCCCACATAAGACATGTCAATTTTATGAAACGTCATCAGGTTGAACTTCACAATATAGCAAATTAAATCCTTCATTTGCATAATATCTAATATGCATGCATTTTAAAAAATTCATAGCATGCTGGCATTAATAAGCCTTTAAATTTCTAATAAGTTTCTAATTTATTTAAAACAGACAAATTGAATTAAATTAACATTTTAAATGAAAGCGAGATTAATCGCTGTCCATTCAGATCGAGTGGCTAGATATTAAAATGGGAATGGGATGACACTTACATAGAAATACCTAAGTTACAAAATTGAAACAAGGCATTTAACTTAACTAGTCCATATTGGCATTTATATCTAAGCAATTAATTCTAATCAGTTACCCGCCCAGTTCTCAAATCCTTTTCGTTTCTGTCTCCACCAACCCGAGAAGTGATTTTTACGTCTGCGCAATTCTGTGTGAAAAGTTTCTTCTGGGCCTCTGTTCGAAATCACTTACTTTTAATCTTATACAAGTGGCCCCTCAACTGCTAGGTATGTCTCTTCTTCATGTCCCATCCTTTCATTATTGTAAACAGTCACATTATTGCCGGAACTTTCCGCCTCGCCCGCCCGAGGCCAATGGACAATGTTATTCTGCGAGCCTCAATTCTGGGGTGGGCAAGAGGGTAAAATTCCAGCCTATATGTTTAAAGTTTATTTATTATTGTCACAAGTAGGCTTACATTACCACTGCAATGAAGTTACTGTGAAAATCCCCTCGTCGCCACACTCCGGCGCATGGGCCTGTAATCTGGTTATTTGAACAAAATAAGATGGAGCTTTTCAAATCTGTCTCCATATTTGTATTTCCTTAGGGGAGGTGATGATATTATTGCTATTCCATTAATCCAGAAACTCAGCTAATGTTCTGGGGACCCGGGTTCGAATCCCACCGCAGCAGCTAGTGGAATTTGAATTCGATTAAAAATAACTGGGATCAAGAATCTACTGAAGCCATTGTAGATTGTCAGAAAAACCCATCTGGTTCACTAATGCCCTTCATGGAAGAAAATTTGCCATCCTTACCTGGTCTGGCCTACATGTGACTCCAGAGCCACAGCAATGTAGTTGACTCTCAACTGCCCTCTAAAATAGCCTAGCAGGCCCCTCAGTTCATTAGGGATGGGAATAAATGCTGGCCAGCCAGCGACGCCCATGTCCCACGAATGAATAAAAAAAATATGGGCAGTGACGTAGTGAATTTGCACAGCAGTGCAGAACCCATTGCACATGGTCCTCTAATTAAGGCCTTATAAAACTTTATCTATGCTCAATATCTCTTGGCTTTTATATTGTGAACTCAATGAATAGTCTACAAATCTTCCTGGAACTCACTTCCTCATAGCTGTGTGGATGTACGTGTCCCACATGGCTTGCAGTGATCCAAGGAGATGACAATCACCACCCTCTCAAGGGCAATTAGGGATGTGCTGTAAATGCTGGCCTAGCCAGCGATGTTCACAACCCATGGAATCATTAAAAATGAAAATGAGTTAAGGTATTAAAGGATGGCCTTTCTTTCAAAGCTTTCTGTTTTTGAAATGAGAAGACTTCTGTTCCTCAACACTAACCAAGGTGAGGAATATTCACATTGATCGGAATCCTAATCCGTAGTGCGGTTGACAGAGGGGAACCGGTGGATGTGGCGTATTTAGATTTCCAGAAGGCATTCGATAAGGTGCCTCACAAAAGGTTGCTGCATAAGATAAAGGTACACGGAGTTGGGGGTAAAGTGTTAGCGTGGATTGAGGATTGGCTATCTAACAGAAAGCAGAGAGTCGGAATAAATGGGTGCTTTTCCGGTTGGCAATCAGTGACTAGTGGCGTGCTGCAGGGATCGGTGCTGGGGCCTCAACTATTTACCATATACGTAGACAATCTGGAGGAGGGGACCGAGTGTAGGGTAACAAAGTTTGCAGATGACACAAAGATGAGTGGGAAAGCAAATTGCGTGGAGGAAACAGAGAGTCTGCAGAGAGATTTGGATAGGCTAAGTGAGTGGGCAAGGATCTGGCAGATGGAGTATGACGTTGGTAAGTGTGAGGTTATCCACTTTGGAAGGAATAATAGTAAAGTGGACTATTATTTAAACGGTGAAAAATTACAACATGCTACTGTGCAGAGGGACCTGGGGGTCCTTGTGCATGAATCACAAAAACTCAGTTTGCAGGTGCAGCAGGAATCAAGAAGGCAAATGGAATGTTGGCCTTTATCGCGAGAGGGATGGAGTATGAAAGCAGGGAGGTCATGCTGCAACTGTACAGGGTACTGGTGAGGCCGCACCTAGAGTACTGTGTACAATTTTGGTCCCCTTATTTAAGAAAGGATATATTAGCTCTGGAGGGGGTACAGAGAAGGTTCACCAGGTTGATTCCGGAGATGAGGAGGTTAGCTTATGAGGAGAGATTGAGTAGACTGGGCCTGTACTCATTGGAGTTTAGAAAGTTGAGGGGAGATCTTATAGAGACATATAAGATAATGAAGGGGCTAGACAGGGTAGAAGCAGCGAGGTTATTTCCACTTACAATGGAAACAAGAACTAGGGGGCATAGCCTCAAAATACGGGGGAGTCAATTTAGAACAGAATTGAGGAGGAACTTCTTCTCCCAGAGGGTAGTGAATCTTTGGAATTCTCTGCCCAATGAAGCAGTAGAGGCTACCTCGTTAAATGTATTTAAGTCACAGATAGATAGATTTTTAACCATTAAGGGAATTAGGGTTATGGGGAGTGGGCGGGTAAGTGGAACTGAACCCACTATCAGATCAGCCATGATCTTATTGAATGGCGGAGCAGGCTTGAGGGGCTAGATGGCCTACTCCTGCTCCTATTTCTTATGTTCTTATGTATGCTAACTTGCACCAGGTCCCGTCCACACATCACCGTATTCGCTGACCTTCAATGACGCCCAATCCAACAACGGCTCAAGATTAAAATATTCATCCTTGTATTCAAATCCTTCCACTGGAAGAGGCGATAGCCTAGTGGTATTATCGCTAGACTATTAGTCCAGAAACTCAGCTAATGTTCTGGGGACCCAGGTTCGAATCCCACCACAGCAGTTGGTGGAATTTGAATTCAATAAAAAATATTGGGAATTAAGAATCTACTGATGACCATGAAACGATTGTCAGAAAAACCCATCTGGTTCACTAATGTCCTTTAGGGAAGGAAATCTGCCATCCTTACCTGGTCTGGCCTACATGTGACTCCAGAGCCACAGCAATGTGGTTGACTCTCAACTGCCCTCCAAGGGCAACTAGGGATGGGCAATAAATGCTGGCCAATCAGTGACACCCATGTCCAACGAATGAATTTAAAAAAAGATACCTTCTCTAGCTCAACAATGCTCCAAGATCTCTGTGCTCCTGCTACTCTGGCCTCTAATACACTCTGGCTCTATCGTACTTAAGTTGCCTAGGCCCTAGGCTCTGAAATTTCCTCCATGCAGCGCCTCACCTCCACCTTTCTACCACTCTCTCCTACTTTAAGATGCTGCTTAAAACTCTATGTCCCCTGCCAGCTTGAGATAGCATCGCTGTACCACATCTCCAGGCAGTTTCTGGTACACACTCAGTTGTGCACTTGGCCTTTCTAATTATGTCTTCAGCTATTTTCAAATGTCACAAGCTTGTTGATATATGGCCATGATCATTCAGCATCCCATTATTTATTTAGATACATGGGAATTCTTGAGGACCGCTAGTGGGTTTCCCACGATGTTGCTCATGGGTAGGCTGGCGTCTGCGATACTGACACGATAGGTTAGTTCTTAACCTGGTCTGTTCCCTTAATGTTACAGAGCAAGCTGTGGGAATTAAGGTTCAATTCTTGAGGTCAATTAGAGGTCAGCAAATAGACATTTTGGAATTCCCAGAGTGGAGCTCAGGATAAAACGGTTTGCTGCGCATCTGTGGCAAGCTGTCAAACTAGATCGGGGTGGCTGCATGTTAAATGCTAGAATCTTTAATGTACACATGCTTACATTTGGTGGGGTTGCTCCATGATAGTCAGAGGTATAACAGAGCAGCGGTGAATGCACTGTTATTATCAGGGGTCCCTGATTTAATCAGCATTGGGAGTGCATACAGACAGCAGGGGGCTAAGTCGTATGACCTGGGCGTGTAGGGGTTTGACCAAACTGGGCATGATCTAGGCCATTTCAGAGGGCAGTTGAGAGTCAACCACATTGCTGTGGTTCCGGAGTCACATGTAGGCCAGACCAGGTAAGGACGGCAGATTTCCTTCCATGAAGGACATTAGTGAACCAGATCGGTTTTTTTGAAAATCGACAATGGTTTCATGGTCATCAGTACATTCTTAATTCCAGGTACTTTGATGGGGCCCCAGAGCTGCTAACTTGAGGAGGGGAACTTCAGCCTCCAAGAACACCTCAAGAGGGCTCTCAGGGAACAGGGATCCGAACCTAGGATCTGAGAGAAAGGATCCAAGTATCCATATGTATTGAGGAAGTTCTGGGCTACTGGGGAAGTGGTCTAGGGCTTTTTAGGGCAAGGGTGACTCAGGTGCTGGGTGCAAGGTGGTAGGGGAGAATCTACAGTCCAGCAGGACTGGGGGGAGGTAATATCTGGGAATATTGAGGGGCTGAAGTAGGGCAAATGTTTGGCCCTATGAGGCCCTATAAACCAAGCAGTATTGGGAGCAAGGTTTAACAAGGGTGGGAGATTGAAATCTTGAAGAATTGGACTGAAAATATTTTATTTCTTTTTGGATGAACAGGTACCACCCACCTCCCCCCCCCCCCCCCCCCCCCCCCGCCCCCCCGCCCCACTCCCCAAGTCCCACTCTCTTTCTCTCTGTCTTTCAGAGTGGTTCACATCCTCATCCTGGTTACCAGAAAGCAGGGTGGTACAGTGGTTAGCACTGCTGCCTCACAGCGCCAGGGGCCCATGTTCGGTTCCCGACTTGGGTCACTATCTGTGCAGAGTCTGCACATTCTCCCCGTGTCTGCAGGGGTTTTCCCGTTATTTGTCATTGTTGCTTTTCTACCCTGCTGCATCTTCTAGCTAAAGACCGTCACTTCCAGCCAGCTTCAGCAGAAGCCCTCGTACTTTCCATATCTTCACTGTATAAAATTTTTTTAAAAACTGGTGCTTCAGTTTCCTCCCGCAGTCCAAAAGAAGAGTTGGTTAAATGCATTGGCCATGCTAAAATCTCCCTCGGTGTACCCGAACAGGTGCTGGCGTGTGGTGACTAGGAGATTTTTCATAGTAACTTCATTGCAGTATTAATGTAAGCCTACTTGTGACAACAATAAATAAACTTTAGATACATTTCTACTACTTTGCCTTCAGTTAGCTGGTTTCTTCCCTGAATGCACAATGTGCAAAGTTAGTTAAGCACCTATTATATATTCAAAATGGTGGCATGGCTGCTTTAAGAGCTGATCACATGGTTTGATGGCAATGTCATTAGGGTGTGTGCTCAGAGTGCTGTTTTCCTTGCAGTTTTGCATTTGATGCAGTGCAGCTTTCAATAAAACCTGTTGTGTGTTTGTTTGGATCTACAGGCGAAATCATATCAAAAAGTGGCAGAGTGTTGTTTCCAGTGAGAAAACTGATATGTTTTTCACCAGGTTCTACCACACTCTGCCAAAAACATAACAAGGGGGCATGATTCACACCATCCTGCAGAGGGGGGCAGGCCCTAAACACACCAGCAAAACCCAGCTGCTCAAAGATCAGTGCGCCATCTTTAAACTGCAATAAAACTCCCCCGATCCCACCATTGAGGCCTCAGGGGTTCCCTACCCCACCCCCTGCCCAGAGCCAGCATTCACTCTTACTGCTGCAACCCCCCACCCCAATCATCAGCCCCCTCTCCCCCCTCTGCAATCATCACCCCCTCCCCCTGACAGTTGGAACCGCCCCCACACCCCCCCCCCCTCCCCGCAATGGCTAATGCCAGCATCCAGCATCACCCGCTCATCAGACTGGCCCCCGGCTCACAAGCACAGCACCCTTCCCCCACCATGAGGCTCCCACTGGGACCTGCCCCTTGGCACAGGTTGGCACTGCAAGTGTGGCACTGCCTGGGTGGCTCTGCCAAGGTGGCACTGCCAGGGTGCCAATCTGGCACTGCCAAACTGTGCCATAGGACTGTGGCAACGGACATTGCCAGGGCACTACCAGGCCATGTCCTTCGTACCCTGGGGGATATACATACCTTTGCGCCCCGCCCCCCCCGGGGGACCCCCACAACAGGTCCACATCTGTGACGTCACATCGGCGCAGTGTCAATATATGACGGCGCCAACGCAGGATGGGGAAGATCCAAAGTCACATTCTCACCGGTGAGAACTGCAACATCTGAATCTTGAGCCCTTTGCCGGCAACTTCACAGATGGCGAACGCAGGCTCAAGATTTCACCCTGTCCATGCAAACCACGTCTTTTCTTTTTTATTCGATTTGATTTGATTTATTATTGTCACATGTATTGGTATACAGTGAAAAGTATTGTTTCTTGCGCGCTATACAGACAAAGCATACCGTTCATAGAGAAGGAAAGGAGAGAGCAGAATGTAGTGTTACAGTCATAGCTAGGGTGTAGAGAAAGATCAACTTAATGTAAGTTAGATCCATTTAAAAGTCTGACAGCAGCAGGGAAGAAGCTGATCTTGAGTCGGTTGGTACATGTCCTCAGGCTGTTGTACCTTTTTCCCGACGGAAGAAGGTGGAACAGAGAATGTGTGGGGTGCGTGGAGTCCTTGATTATGCTGGCTGCTTTTCTAAGGCAGCAGGAAGTATAGACAGTGTCAATGGATGGAAGTTGGCTTGGGTGAAGGATTGGACTTCATTGATGACCCTTTGTAGTTCCTTCGGTCTTGAGCAGAGCAGGAGCCAGACCAAGCCATGATACAACCAGAAAGAATGCTTTTTTTGGTGCATCTGTAAAGGTTGGTGAGAGTCGTAGTGGACATACCAAATTTCCTTAGTCCTCTGAGAAAGTAGAGGCGTTGGTGGGCTTTCTTAACTATAGTGTCAGCATGGAGGGACCAGGACAAGTTGTTGGTGAAAACTTGAATCCTAAAACTTGAAGGTCTCGACCATTTCTACTTATCATAGAAATCATAGAAACCCTACAGTGCAGAAGGAGGCCATTCAGCCCATCGAGTCTGCACCGACCACAATCCCACCCAGGCCCTACCCCCACATATTTACCCGCTAATCCCTCTAACCTACACATCTCAGGACTCTAAGGAACAATTTTTAACCTGGCCAATCAACCTAGCCCGCACATCTTTGGACTGTGGGAGGAAACCGGAGCACCCGGAGAAAACCCACGCAGACACGAGGAGAATGTGCAAACTCCACACAGACAGTGACCCGAGCCGGGAATCGAACCCGGGACCCTGGAGCTGTGAAGCAGCAGTACTTCATCTCCATTGATGTAGACAGGGACATTTTCCTCACTATGCTTCCTGAAGTCGATGACTATCTTTTTTCATTTTGTTGACATTGAGGGAGAGATTATTGTCACCGTACCAGTTCACCAGATTCTCTATCTCACCCCTGTACTCTGTCTCTTCATTGTTTGAGATCCGACCCACGACAGTGGTGTCATCAGCAAACTTGAAAATCTGTTAAAACCCATAACCCCTAACATAGTTAGGACATTACAGCACGTCATTTGACCTTTGAAAACTGCCATAAACAAAGCGAGTTGCCTTATTAAAAATTGAAACATTCACCATCAAGGCAACTTCTGAGTTTTTACGCAGAAGAATTACCTTGAAATCCCAAAAGTTGTTCAGTCTTTTTTCACAGGTGATTTTAAACATAAAGTCAGAACCAAATTGAAAAGAGGAGGGAGGTTCGCAGTGACCAATAAGAGAAAGGGGGAAAATTATCATTCACATTCATCCTCTAACTCGATTTAAATCACTCGGGGGAAAAAGAATAGTTGCAGTAATATTCAATTCCTCAAGAAGAGAAAGAAGTCCAACCTCGACAAACAATAATACATAAAGACGGAAGATACTAGAAATACTCAGCACATATGTACTCGGTGGCACAATGGTTAGCACTGCTACCTCACAACGCCACGGACCCGGGTTCAATTCCGGCCTCGGGTCACTGTCTGTGTGGAGTTTGCACATTCTCCCCATATCTGCGTGGGTTTCCTCCGGGTGTTCCAGTTTCCTCCCACAGTCCAAAGAGGTGCAGGTTAGGTGGATTGGCCATGATAAATTTCCCCTCAATGTCAGGGTAAAGGTAGAAACATAGAAGATAGGGGCAGGAGGAAACCATTTGGCCCTTTGAGCCTGCTCCGCCATTCATCACGATCATGACTGATTGTCCAACTCAATAGACTAATCCTGCTTTCTCCCCATAGCCTTTGGTCCCATACATAAATACATGAGGTTACAGGGATAGGGATAGGGATTGCTGACGGTGCAGGCTCAATGAGCAGAATGGCCTACTTCTGTACTGTACGGCTTCTATTCTATTCTAAGTCTGGCAGCATGTGTGGAGATCAGGAGAAAGGTTATTGACCTGAAGCATTAACTTTGACTCTCCCTCTTCCTCTCCACAGATGCTGCTGGACCTCATGAGCATTTCTGGCATTTTCCATTCTTATTTGCATCTGTGGTACATTGCCATTGTCTCTTTAAGCAATTTTTTTGGTGCACTGTTTTTGAAATGTTAATACAAAACGCAGCAGTGCAGTTAATCACAAATTCATAATGGGAAGTCAGCAATTGTTAGGACTTTAAATGTGATTTTTGGCTGAAATTCAATTTCCAGTTAGTGTCGAAATGTTTTGGAAAAAGCGAACTCATAAATCATCACAGGACACACCTTTGTGTTTCAACTCCGATAAATCAACTGGTTCTAAATTATGCGTGTACAGAATGCACAGATGTGGCTGATGAAAACAACATCCAACCTAATAATCCTAAACTTTTGTGATGGATTGAAGTAAATTATAAAAAGTCATCAAAAGGCAATCCAGTGGATGAATTGAACCATCTTGCTGTGAAATATGTGCTTTCTGCTGCTTTTATTCTGCTAAAAGAATCTTAGATTGGATATTATCATAGAAATCATAGAAACCCTACAGTACAGAAAGAGGCCATTTGGCCCATCGAGTCTGCACCGACCACAATCCCACCCAGGCCCTACCCCCATATCCCTACATATTTACCCATTAATCCCTCTAACCTACGCATCTCAGGACACTAAGGGGCAATTTTTTTTAGCATGGCCAATCAACCTAACCCGCACATCTTTGGACTGTGGGAGGAAACCGGAGCACCCGGAGGAAACCCACGCGGACACGAGGAGAATGTGCGAACTCCACACAGACAATGACCCAAGCCGGGAATTGAACCCAGGTCCCTGGAGCTGTGAAGCAGCAGTGCTAACCACTGTGCTACCGTGCCGCCCGTATTATGGGGTAGAATGTTTTTTATTAGTAATTTGTATGACATGGGCGTCACTGGCTGGCCAGAATTTATTGCTCATTCCCAGTTGTTAAAGGGCAGTTGAGAGTCAGCCACATTGCTGTGGCTCTGGAGCCACATTCAGGCCAGACCAGGTAAGGACGGCAGATTTCCTTCTCTAAAGGACACGAGTGAACCAGATGGGTTTTTCCAACAATGGTTTCATGGTCATCAGTAGATTGTTAATTCCAGATTTTTTAAATTGAATTTCAATTCCATCATCTACCATAGTGGGATTCGAACCCAGAACATTAGCTGAGTTTCTAGATTAATAGTCTAGCGATAAAAGTCTCCTTACACACCTATGACTGCGTGGCCAAATTCCCCTTCAATTCAATTTTCAAGTTTGCTACGACACCACCGTAGTGGGTCGGATCTCAAACAATGACGAGACAGAGTGCAGGAATGAGATAGAGAATCTGGTGAACTGGTGCGGCAACAATAATCTCTCCTTCAATGTCAACAAAACTAAGGAGATTGTCATCGACTTCAGGAAGCATAAAGGAGAACGTGCCCCTGTCTACATCAACGAGGACGAAGTAGAAAGAGTCAAGTGCTTCAAGTTTTTAGGTGTCCAGATCACCAACAACCTGTCCTGGTCCCCCCATGCCGACACTATAGTTAAGAAAGCCCATCAACACCTCTACTTTCTCAGAAGACTAAGGAAATTTGGCATGTCAGCTACGACTCTCATCAACCTTCACAGATGCACCAAAGAAAGCATTCTTTCTGGTTGTATTACAGCTTGGTATGGCTTCTGCTCTGCCCAAAACCACAAGGAGCTACAAAATGTCATGAATGTAGCCCAATCTATCACACAAACCAGCCTCCCATCCATTGACTCTGTCTACACTTCCCGCTGCCTCGGCAAAGCAGCCAGCATAATTAAGGACCCCACGCACCCCAGACATTCTCCCTTCCACCTTTTTCCGTCAGAAAAAAGATACAAAAGTCTGAGGTCACATACCAACCGACTCAAGAACAGCTTCTTTGCTGCTGTCAAACTTTTGAATGGACTTACCTTGCATTAAGTTGATCTTTCTCTACACCCTAGCTATGATTATAACACTACATTCTGCACTCTCTCATTGCTTTCTCTATGAGCGGTATGCTTTGTCTGTATAGCGCGCAAGAAACAATTATTTTCACGGTATGTTAATGCATGTGACAATAATAAATCAAATCAAATCAAAAATCAAAATAATACCACTCGGCTTTTGCTTCCCTGGGGGCAAGCAGTATTGTATGTGCCACCTGCTGTGTACAGCACCTGATATTGAGTTCCATTGTATTCAATGCAATTATATAATGCACTGTATATATGAGGTCGCCTCCTTTGCTTTGTGCCATTGCCCAAAACAAACCTCTACCACCCCTAGATGTTTCAGTGTTTCAGTTACAATAGTAAATGTGTTTTATCGCCAAGCAGATCTTTGAATAATTCAATTTGTTCACTTTTTTGTGATACATGTCTGGAATATGGGCCCAAACATCTTCAGCTGCTTCATCAATGACCTTCCTTCCATCATAAGGTCAGAATTAGGGATGTCCGCTGATGATTACACAATGTTCAGCACCATTCACCGTTCCTCAGATACTGAAACAGTCCATGTCCAACTATAGCAAGGTCTGGACAATATCCAGGCCTGGGCTGATAAGCACCACACAAGTGCCAGGCAATAACCATCTTCAACAAGATGGAATCTAACCATCGCCCCATGACATTCAATGGCATTATCATCGCTAAATCTCCCACTATCAACATCCTGGGAGTTACAATTGGTCACAACCTGAACCGGACTGGCCACATAAAAGCTATGGATACAAGAGCAGGTTAGAAGCTCGGAATCTTGTTTAAGTTTATTTGTTAGTGTCACAAGTAGGTTTACATTAACACTGCAATGAAGTTACTGTGAAAATCACCTTGTTGCCACACTCCGGCGCCTGTTTGGGTACACTGAGGGAGAATTTAGCATGGCCAATGCACCTAGCCAGCACGTCTTTTGGACTGTGGGAGAAAACCGGAGCACCTGGAGGAAACCCACAGAGACTTAGGAAGAACGTGCAGACTCCACACAGACAGTGACCCAAGCCAGGGATTGAACCCGTGTCCCTGGTGCTGTGAGGCACCAGTGAATCATAGAATCATAAAATCCTCCAGTGTAGAAGGAGGCCATTCAGCCCATCGAGTCTGCACCAACCACAAACCCATCCAGCCCCTTTCCCTATAACCTCATGCATTTACCCTAGCTTGTCCCCCTGACACTAAGGGGCAATTTAGCATGGCCAATCCATCTAACCTGCACATCTTTGGACTGTGGGAGGAAACCGGAGCACCCGGGGGAAACCCAAGCAAACACGGGGAAAATGTGCAAACTCCACACAAACAGTGACCCGAGGCCGGGAATCGAACCCGGGTCCCTGGCGCAGCAGTGCTAACCACTGTGCCGCCATGCCGGCCCTTAAGGTACAATGCAGATGGGGGAAATATATGAATCCGTCACACAATGAGCTTCCAGTCATTTGTACCCAAGAGAAACTGTTCTGGGGCAGAGAGGGGGTTGATATTTATATGGATAGTTCTCAAAAACAAACTGGCTCCAGACAAATTAACTTGAGAATTCACCAACTGTGACAGCGGCAGAAGTTACCATTTTATAAATCTTTTGGCTGCATAGAACTGTAAGGCGGACACCCTCACCTGAGGCGGGCACTCCATTTGACTCAGAAACGGACTGGGTACATCGCAATTTATGAGCAGGAATTGAGCCCAGTTCAGAGGGCATCAAAAGGGTTTTTTTTAAATTAATTCGTGTGACATGGGCATCATTGGCTGGTTAGCATTTATTGTGGAGATGCCGGCGTTGGACTGGGGTAAACACAGTAAGAAGTTTAACAACACCCGGTTAAACCAGATAAACCTGTTGGACTTTAACCTGGTGTTGTTAAACTTCTTATTGCATTTATTGCCCATCCCTAGTTGCCCGAGAGCAACTGAGAGTCATCCACATTGCTGTGGCTCTGGAGTCACATGTAGGCAGGCCAAATAAAGATGGCGGATTTCCTTCCCTAAAGGACATTAGTGAACCAGATGGGTTTTTCCAACAATAGGCAATGGGTCATCAGTAGATTTTTAATGCCTGATATTTTTTATTGAATTCAAATTCCACCATCTGCCGCAGCGGGATTTGAACCTGGATCACCGCATCCTGAGATCCATGCTCAATGCCATCTGCCGCCATATGTACACCCTCGATATCTCTCTCCAGCAGCACCGACTCACTCTTCCTCACTGCTGTCCTGGTCCCCAGTTTCACTTCATTCTTCATCTCATCCGATGCATCAACAAGAAACTTTTTCTCTTCCTTTTCTGTGTTAAGGGATGCAAGCTCCAACAACTCATCGATACCAACACTCCACCTGCTCCCATCCCTCGGATAATATCCCTCCTAACCCCAGCCCTTGCCGCTAGAGCTCTGATGAAGGGTCATCTAGACTCAAAACGTTAGCTCTATTCTCTCCTCACAGATGCTGTCAGACCTGCTGAGATTTTCCAGCATTTTCTGTTTTTGTCCCCACAACATTAGTTGAGTTTCTGGTTAATAGTCTAACGATAATACCACTAGGCCATCGCCTCCCCAGGTGGGCAGCAGTTAGGGATAGGCAATAAATGCTGGCCCAGCCAGCGATTCCCACATCCCCTGAATAAATTAAAAGATTCGTACCAGCTCCGACCCTAAGGTACATCCCTCCAGAATCTCTGGGCTACTGTCTTTAAAGAGTTAGGAAAATAAAGAATATGGGCACGGACAAAATCAGTCCTTCATCTCATCGGTAATCATTCCTGCATTCCAACATGATCAACACAGCAAGGGTGCTAATTTAGATCCAATTTTCATAGAATAAGTTAATTTACCATAAAATATTTAGATTACAGAATTGCGGACAGTTCCACTGAACAAGCTCACCAAGCTGCTAGAACAGCCACCTTCACTCATACACCGGTGACATTGAGATGTCCATCGCTGCTCTGTCCAAGACCGCAAGAAACTACAAAGGGTCGTGAACGTAGCCCAATCCATCACGCAAACCAGCCTCCTACCCATTGACACTGTCTATACTTCCCGCTGCCTTGCAATAGCAGCCAGTGTAATCAAGAACCCCACGCACCCCAGACTTACTCTCTTCCACCTTCTTCCGTCGGGAAAAAGATACAAAAGTCTGAGGTCACGTACCAACCGACTCAAGAACAGCTTCTTCCCTGCTGCTGTCAGACTTTTGAATTACTTACCTTGCATTAAGTTGATCTTTCTCTACACCCTAGCTCTGACTGTAACACTACATTCTGCACTCTCTCCTTTCCTTACGGGATTCTTTTGTATAGTGCGCAAGAAACAATACTTTCCATGGTATACCAATACAATAATAAATCAAATCAAATCAAACAGTCAGGATGTTGAGATGTTATTTGCCTTGGTGTACTCGCCGCAGTACTAAAGTGACATACCTACCCACCGCAGTACTAAAGTGACATACCTACCCACCGCAGTACTAAAGTGACATACCTACCCACCGCAGTACTAAAGTGACATACCTACCCACCGCAGTACTAAAGCAACATACCTACCCAGCCACAAACGTAGCCTATTAGATCAGACTGAGACATGAATTGGTTTTAAATCAGCTTATGTTGGATTTCTTGGGAAGCGCCAGAATAATGTCATTCATCAATCAAACAAAATCTCAAACCACACCTGACACTTGGCACAAAGCCAAGTGATCAATTGTGTTATGGACTCCAACAAAGTGATGTTTGATGGTGCGAAACCAACTTATATCAAACATAATGGTTCACTTGACCCTATTGGCTGAGTTACGTGTCTAGAAAAAACACATTACATTCGTAATATTTTATCTCTGACTCAGCCAAGTGTCAGCCCTTAGTTCAGTTTGTAGCACTCTGCAGCAGAATGTTTTGGGTTTAACTCATACTCCAGGGTCCAGGTTTTACACTACCCAAATTCATATTTGCACCCCTCCCCTCCCCCCCGCCCCCCACTCCCCTAATCCCTCCGGCTGCGGGTGCACAGGTGTGGTGGGTGAGCATAAAATGACCTAAAATGGCATGGACCACCATGACCCAGAAATGATTTTGCTATGAGGTGGACAGGAAGCCTGCCCATACCCAAATGGCCACATCGGGGCCTTTTCCTGCAAAGTCCCGCTTATTAGGCTGGCGGGTGCCCAATGTTTTCACCCTGAATCTCAGCCGGGAAGGGCTGGAGGGGATCCTCAATCTAAAGGCCCCTTCAGACTGAGTACTGTCCCCTCAGTGACCTGGGAGCTCTGGCCATCAGTCCAACCCCTCCCCCAATTTCCCTGCCACCCTCCATCACCCTCCCCTACCCGATCTATCCCATGACACTGACATTGCCCTCCTCCTGACGCCCCCTACTCCGCCCCTCCGCCCAACTTCCAATGTTCAATTTTTTTTTAATTCATTCATGGGACATGGGCAACTCTCTCTGGTCAACATTTATTGCCCATCCCTAGTTGCCCTAGGGCAGTTCAGAGTCAACCACATTGCTGTGATTCTGGAGTCACATGTCGGCCAGACCAGGTAAGGACGACAGATTTCCGTCCCTAAAGGACATTTGTGAATCAGAAGAATTTTTCTGACAATTGACAACAGTTTCATGGTCATCAGAAGATTCTTAATTCCAGATATTTTTTATTTCCACCACTTATCCTGCCAGGATTCGAACCCTGGTCCCCAGAACATTAGCTGAGTTTCTGGACTAATAGTTTAGTGATAATACCACTAGGCCATCGCCAAAGCCTGGCTGATGTCTATCTCCACTCCATTTATCCTCCTTTATTCAATACTGATGAAAATCCATCGATCTCAGCATTTAAAAGTTCCAACGAATTTCCTCTCCCCCCATCTACAAGCTTCAGGGTGAGAGATTTTCACTGACTTTTAGTTGAAAAGATGCTACCTGAGTTTGCTTCTGCAGCTTCGTTCTAATTGTAAGATCAAAAATTCAGATGTATAATTTCTAAACCGCGCACATGCATGACCGTCGCATCATGTGAGTAAACCCCTCAGCGAGATCTGAAATGGTTTGCACTTTGGGGAAATGAATAGGCTGCTTGAAGCAAATTCCCATTGCCCCTGCTGTTAAGGTCCATGCCTCACAGTTCCAGGGACCCGAGTTTAATTCCGGCCTCAGGTGACTGTGCAGAGTTTGCACATTCTCCCCGTGTTTGCATGGGTTTTCTCCGGGTGCTCTGGTTTCCTCCCACAGTCCGAAAGATGTGCGAGTTGGGTGGATTGGCCGTGCTAAATTACCCCTTCGTGTCAGGGGGATGAGCAGAGAAATATATGGGGCTACGGGGATAGGGCCTGGGTGGCGCACATTGTTGTTGGCGCAGGCTTGTTGGGCTGAATGGCCTCCTTCTGCACTGTAGGAATTCTATGATTCTATGAACTCAATGAATTGGTGTATTCTCTGGTCACGCTACATATGCACTGATTGACCTTGGAGCCTCTGATCAGAGTCCTTGAACTGCTGATGTAGAAATGCAAAGCACTGCTTACTGTTACGTGCAGCCCTGCAGTCCTGCTGCTCCTGTTAATCTCATCCAACAATTTTTTTTCCCTTTCAGTCTGAGCCTTATTGCATCTTGATGAGCACCAGGTATCAGTGCCTTGCACAGAAGTGTCTTAGCCTGGGGCAGCAGTCAAGTTAAAAGTTCAGGGAAAATGCATTAACATATGGCAAGCATACAGCTAAGGTGTGATAAGCAAATGCATTACATGACATGGCCTGTTAAAGTGCACAGTTTTGTGTGGTAGGAGCCAGTGGTAATTTATGTGGCTGGCAGAATGATTTACAGCGTGTATCTCCCAACACCTCTGTGCATTATACTAGGAGTGAAGGTGTGCTCTACAAACTCGTGACTCGATAACAGGTTGTGGCTGAAATGGGATGTTAGCACCAGAGCCACGACTGATATACTATGGGCTGTTCCCAAGGACACACTCCAAAACAAACATCAATTGCTGCAGGATCATTTTGATTTGATTTATTATTGTCACATGTATTAACATACAGTGAAAAGTATTGTTTCTTGCGCGCTATACAAACAAAGCATACCGTTTGTGGTGAACCATCGTTGGTTCCCACCAGGTAGTACTGAGCCAGGGTCTGGCCAGTACTATGAGTCTGTATATATGTTGCTGTTGGGGTTAGGGTTGGGTTGTTCTACTTGTTACTGTTGGGGTTAGGGTTGGGCTGTTCTACCTGTATTATAGTTATTATGGTACATCCCAGTCGGGCTCCGCCTCCTGGGAGAGGTATAAAGGTCACTGCTCTGTCTGGGACCCCTCAGTCTGGGATCGTGTACTATACATGGTAGCTTCATTGTAATAGTCAATAAAAGCCTTTATTTCCTTGAGCATCTCTAGCCTCGTGAGTTATATCGCGCATCACCGTTCATAGAGAAGGAAACAAGAGAGTGCTCAACTCGGTAAAAGACTCTCTTTGGCCAGCCCGAAACTTGTTCGTCTTCCAGTGCAAGGAGCCGTCCCGGGCCGAATGTTGCAAACTGACATGTTCCAAAGTCCTGGACTACGCGCTGAGAGACGCTCTCAAGCTTGGGACAGCCGCCACAGAGACACAATGGGGGAAGATCGGTGTCTAAGACCTTTCAACTGCAGTGAACTGAGGGGAGCAGAACACCCTCAGGCTGAATGGCTCACTGAATGTATACGGTGAATATTACATGCATCACAATAGCAGTCCAAAGATATGCCGGTTAGGCTGATTGGCCGTGATAAATTGACTCTGGTGTCAGGGGGATTTCTGGGTAAATATGTGGGGTTACGGGGATAGGGCCTGGGTGGGGTTGTTGTTGGCGCAGGTTTGATGGGCTGAATGGTCTTCTTCTGCACTGTAGGGATTCTATGATTGAAGCAGCCTGGAGTGCACCTTGATCTATGTAGACAACTTTTAAATCCTTTAATTTGAATGGATCCAAAAAGGGTCCATGTTATATGTCTTTTTGCAAAAATATACTTTATTCGTAAAATGTCTGAAAGGGAAAGGACATTACAAACATTTCAAAATGGCCGTCACACAGAGCGCAACAATATTCAGGTTCTCTTGAAATGTCTGTAATGTCTTTTTGACTGTATTGAACCACTGTAGAGTGCAGTTTGACGTATGTAGAGATATTTTACGAGTAAAGTATATTTTTGCAAAACAAAACATATAACATGGACCTTTTTGGGTGCACTCAAGCTTGAGGCAGCGGTTGCCAAGGTGCAATGGGAAAAGGCTACTGTGTAAGGCCTTTCATGGTGGCACAATGGTTAGCACTGCTACCTCACAGCGCCAGGGATCCGGTTCGATTCCCAGCTTGGGTCATTGTCTGTATGGAGCCTGCATGTTCTCCCCATGCCTGCGTAGATTTCCTCCGGGGGCTCTGGTTTCCTCCCACAGTCTGAAAGACGTGCTGGTTAGGTGCATTGGCCATGCTAAATTCTCCCTCAGTGTACCCGAATAGGCGCTGGAGTGTTTCACAGTAATCTCATTGCAGTGTTAATGTATGCCTACTTGTGACACTAATAAATAAACTTCTGCTCTCTTGCTTTCTTCCATATCCCATGCGATTACAATTAAATCAATTAAACTATAAAGTGCCGGCAGCGTGCACAGGAGACACGTGCGATTCCACGTGGGAATATTGTTCATTGGTGAAGCATACTGTTAGCTGACAATGCTGCACTTATATGTGGGCTATAAAAGAGCCTGATCAAACAGGTATGCCCTGTGTCATGACCAAAACTTGCTGCCCAACTCCAGTGCATTAGCATTAGACTTCAGAGGGGCGGCACGGCAGCACAGTGGTTAGCACTGCTGCCTCACAGCGCCAGGGACCCGGGTTCGATTCCTGGCTTGGGTCACTGTCTGTGTGGAGTCTGCACGTTCTCCCCGTGTCTGCGTGGGTTTCCTCTGGATGCTCCAGTTTTCTCCCATAGTTCAAAGATGCACAGATTAGGTGGATTAGCCATGCTAAATGTGTGAAGTTACAGGGATAGGGCTTTTTCAAAAATTTGATTTATTATTGTCATATGTATTAGCATACAGTAAAAAGTATTATTTCTTGAGCGCTATATAGACAATGCAGTCCGTTCATAGAGAAGGAAACAAAAGAGTGCAGAAGTGAGAGTGCTACACCGACCGTGCTGCCCGTCTGAACTAAAACCCCCGTACCAGTACATAGGGGAGAAGGAAAGAAGAGGGTGCATAATGTAGTGTTACACTTATAGCTAGGGTGTAGAGAAAGATCAACTTAATGCCAGGTAGGTCCATTCAAAAGTCTGATGGCAGCAGAGAAGAAGCTGTTCTTGAATCGGTTGGTACGTGACCTCAAACTTTTGTATCTTTTTCCCGACGGAAGAAGGTGGAAGAGAGAATGTCCGGGCTGCGTGGGGTCCTTAATTATGCTGGCTGCTTTTCCGAGACAGTGGAAGGGAGGGCATGGGTGGGATGTTCTTTCGGCGAGTCAGCACAGACTCGATCGGATGAATGGCCTCTTTCTGCACTGTAGGGATTCAATGATTCTCAGTTTGACGCCAATTATTTATACAAAATAAGATTCAAGCAACATCTTCCCAATACTAATAAGCAATTAACAAATCGTTATCAAGTTTCTTCTCTTCTTTAATCAGCAGCTAATGAACTGGAAGAAATCACCTACAAGTAACATTCATTCTAATTGAAGAAACTTTAGAAGAGCAGAGTTCCTTTATGCACCACCACAGTTGTCGATTGGTTTACTCATGCAGGCAAACTGTCGGGAATAGAGTGTTCACTTAGTGTGATATATGTCAAATAGGTTATATTTAAAAACTAAAATGAGTACTCATTGCGAATACACAGGACATTAATTTATCATTACTGAGCAAACACACATCAGAGCGCCTACTGTCATCTTTCGCAATCTATGATTAGATCCATTTTGAACTTAATACCTCGGCTGAGACACGCGGACAAGACCATTACGCAATTGCTGTTAATTTTTAAATCAAGCCTCTACATGCTTGTGATCTTCGACTCTGCAAAAAAAAAAATACATGGTAATCATTTTGTCAAAAGTGTTAGTTGGATTTCAAGCACAGCCCTACAAACACCAGCTTGCGTGCAGCAAAAGCTTTTTGTCTGAAGCGGCATACTCCAAATGGCAAACATACGTTGGTTATGACTCTCACCAATTTTTACAGATGCATCACAGAAAGCATCCTTTCCGGATGTATCACAGCTTGGTATGGCTCCTGCCATGCCCAAGACCGTAAGAAACTACAAAGGGTTGTGGACGTAGCCGAGCCTATTGCGCAAAACAGCCTCCCACCCACTGACTCCGTCTACACTTCCCGCTGCCTTGGCAAAGCAACCAGCATAATCAAGGACCCCACGCCCCTCGGACATTCTCTCTTCCACCGTCTTCCATCAGAAAAATGATACAAAAGTCTGAAATCACGTACCAACTGACTCAAGAAAAGCTTCTTCCCTGCTGCCATCAGACCTTTGAATGGACTTACCGTATATTAAGCTGATCTTTCTCTGCACCCTAGCTTTGAGTGTGACACTACATTCTGCCCCCTCTCTTTTCCTTCTCCCCTATGTACTCTATGAACAATATATTTTTGTCCGTATAGTGTGCAAGAAACAATGGGAGGGGAGGTGATTCTCCCAAAATAATTCTAAGTGTCGAATACGCATAAATACCGGAGTAAATCCTACTGTTTTTTTTTCAAAATGAATTTCCTACTGCAGAGTGCTCCAGCGTGATTCACGTGAAAAATCCAGGAGCGGTGCCTAATCCCGCTGGAGAGGCTGACAGCATAGCGCTGAGCGGCCACTGCACAAGTAGCCCGCACTGCTGGCCTCCCGATTGCTAGCCGGCCCCACAGCATGACCCCACATCTCTGGCTGTGCATCACCCCCCCCCCCCCCCCCCCCCCCCGTCCCCCAAGGCCCGAGCGCAGACCACCCCGGATGTGTCCAGGCCAACTTTGCCAACCCCCCCTCGCCCCTGATCCCGCCCACCGGCAGCCATAACCGCCCCCCCTTCCCCCCCCCAACAGCCCTGACCCTCCCAGTAGGCTGCAGCCCCCCTCCCCCCCCAAGGCCCAGCCCCAATCGCTGGCCTCCCTCCCTCTGTCACTCAGCCTGAGTTCAGAGTAGCCCCACACCCCCACCAATCTTCCCCCCAGAAGCCCTGCCCCCAATGGACCTCGCCTCCATTAGGCCCTGCCCCCTTGGCACTGCTCAATACCTGGTGGGCTGTGCCGGGGCACCCCCTGGATATCGGCACTTTGCCTCATGGTTAGTGCCAGGAACCAAGCTAGCACTGCCAGGCTGGCAATGCCCTGTGGGCATCCCCACCGGCGCCCAACCCTCAGGGGGGCCTCAATTTCCCCCCTTCACTCCAGCAGGGTCAGGCCACCTGCTCCCCGCAAGTGGGGAGCTATAGTAAACCCTGTTGGAATAAACCACTCCTGACGGGGGTGGAGAGGCACTAGTGAACCTGGAGATTTCAGTCCTGGGCCTGCTAACTAAATGTAAAGTAGATGTAAATGGTCATTAGCATAAATTATGCAACTCTGCACCGATTCTTGGCACGGAGCTGACAGCGCCGAAAACCTGGCTGTTGGAGACGCGAGGAGGCCGTGGCGCCCAGTGGGGAACCCGCGAAACGGCCTCCTCTCGAGTCTGTTGAACTTGTGTAAGTCACTAGATTGGCCTCAGCTAGAGAATGTGGCAGCACAGGTGGAAAAGATGGTAAAGAAAGGATATGGCACGCTTGCCTTCATCAGACGGGGCATCAAGTATTAAAAGTTGGTGAATTATGTTACAGTTATATAAAATGTTGGTTAGGCCACATTTGAAACATTGTGTCCAATTCTGTTCACCACACTACCAGAAGGACATGGTGGCTTTGGAGAGAGTGCAGAAAAGGTTGACCAGGATGTTGCCTGGGCATGGAGGGTATTAGCTATGAGGAGAGATTGAATAAACTGGGATTGTTCTCCCTGGAAAGATGGAGGCTGAGGGGCGACCTGATAAAAATTTATAAAATTATGAGAGGTAGAGATAGGTTGAACAGTTGAAAGCTTTTTCCCAGGGGAAAATGACAATTACAAGGAGGCACAAGTTCAAGGTAAGGGGGGGGAAGGTTCAGTGGAGATGTGCGGGGGAAGTTTTTTACACAGAGGGTGGTGGTGGCCTGGCATGCCAAGTGAAGTGGTTGAGGCAGATACGTTAGGGACATTTAAGACTTGTAGGAGGGAAATGAAACGAGTCAAGCCTTGGAGACCGTGTTGAACTTCAAGAAAAGTTTTTATTCCACATGCATGAGGGAGAGCTGGACTCCGGCCTGAAATGCCAGGTTGCCTGCGGATTCTCTCTGCCCATCGTAGATTCGTACAGGCTATTATATTTTTCCATGTCGCAAAGTTTTACATTATCATATTAATTCCTCGAGATGGATACAAGATCTAATCCCACCATGCAAAATACATTGTTCAGTAGATCCCTGCTAATCATTTCTCTGGACGTTTCTGTTTACCCGATTATAATGTCAAAGTGTTGTGTTTGCCCAACCGATCAACAATGATGTGTCAATCGCTCCCCCACTCTGCTAGGCGATCATGTTTTCCAGGAGACTATGACCCCCCTAGACTGTATCGAGCCTGGCTATCTTAATGACGGAACTCCCATTGTTGTGATAACTTGAAAAGATCTCCTGCTCATTACCATTGTTAGAAGTTGATAACATGCATTAATCATTATCTGTCGGCAGATATCTGCGTTAATACTTTCCTTCTCTCTGGTGAGGCCTGGCTCTCCGGGCTTGCTCTATGTAGCCCTGCATGTATTACACTGAAATCAAACAAAATATGAACGGACACATAAATTAAAATATAAAAGACATGATCCCTGATATTGCCCTGCAACAAGACTTATCTGGATAAATACCTGAACAGACGGGGAATAGAGGGATATAGGCGGTTGGCCTAGATAGGACAACGTGATCAGCGCAGGTTTGGTGGGTGGGAGGGCCTGTTCCTGTGCTGTACTATGGTTTGTTCTTTGTTAATTCTGGGCTCCAGAAAACATGCATTGGAGAGAGTGCAGAAAAGACTGGTTCCAGGGATGAGGAATTTCAGTTATGAAGGTAGATTGGAGAAGTTGGTTCTATTTTCCTTGGAGAACAGAAGGCAGGGAGGAGATTCGATCGAGGCATTCAAAATCATGAGGGGTTTGGACAGAGTAGATGGGGCAGACATTGTTTCCACTCATGAACGGATCGAGAATGAAAGGGAATAGATTTAAAATAATTAGTAAAAGAATCAGAAGCAATATGAGGAAAATCTTTTTCTCGCAGCAAGTTGTTGAAGTCGGGAATGCACTGTCTGAGATTGCAGGCCCAGCCGCCGGAGTGTGGCGACTAGGGGATTTTCACAGTAACTTCATTGCAGTGTTAATGTAAGCCTACTTGTGACACTAATAAATAAACTTAAATTTAAAGCTATGGGCCGGGTGCAGGAAGGTGGGATTAAAAAGGACACCTGGGTGTTCTGGGGCTGGCACAGACAAGATGGGCTGAATGGCCTCCTTCTGTGCTGTAACTTTTCTGTGGTTTCAATGGTAGGTAACAGTATTACCATGTGATCCCTTACATTCCTCAGCAACTCACCCAGGGAGATAACACAAAAGTGAGCTGCAGCCTTTTAAACGTGCTCATTCCATTCTGTCACTCTGCGTGAGTTTCCTCCGGGTGCTCTGGTTTCCTCCCACAGTTCAAAGATGTGTGGGTTAGGTTGATTGGCCATGCTAAATTGCCCCTTAGTGTCAGAGGGACTATCTAGGGTAAATGCATGGGGTTACGGGGGATAGGGTGGAATTGTTGTCAGTACAGGCTCGATGGGCCGAATGGCGTCCTTCTGCACTGTAAGGATTCTATGATAATTATTTCTCTATCTCCCATTTTGGAGAATCTGGAGCAGTGAAGCACAATAGATTGTTTTTACTATAAGTGATGACACAGAAATGGCATGAATGTTTTGGGCCAATTAACATTAATTTAACATTAATTAACATTAATGGTGGCAGAGTGGTGTTGTCATTGGACTAGTAATCCAGAGACCCAGGATGATGCTCTGGGGACTCGAGTTCGAATCCCGCCACGGCAGATGGTGAAATTTGAATTGAATAAAAATCTGGAATTAAAAATCTAATGATGACCATGAAACCATTGTTGATTGTTAGAAAACACCTATCTGGTTCATTAATATCCCTTTAGGGAAGGAAATCTGCCATCCTTACCTTGTCTGGCCTACATGTGACTCCAGATCCACAGCAATGTGGTTGACACTTAAATGCTCTCAAGGATGGGTAATAAATGCTGGTATAGCCAGCAACGCCTACATCCAATGAATGAATAAGAAAAAATTTACACAAAACCAGGGGTTTGACCAAACTGGGCATGATCTAGGCCATTTCAGAGGGCAGTTGAGAGTCAACCACATTGCTGTGGCCCTGGAGTCACATGTAGGCCAGACCGGGTAAGGATGGCAGATTTCCTTCCCGAAAGAACATTAGTGAACCAGATGGGTTTTTCCACCAGTCAACAATGGTTTCATGGTCATCAGTAGACTCTTAATTCCAGATATTTTTTTAATTGAATTCACATTCTACCAGCTGCTGTGGTGGGATTCGAACTCGTGTCCCCAGAACATTGGCTGAGTTTCTGGATTAACAGCCCAATGCTAATACCACTCGGCCATCACCTCCCCTCATTATTGTTTCTGTTTATCAACCAGGAGCTTCCACCCACCTTCCTATCCTGCAGAAGAGCAGTTTTGTTTAAGCCCTAACGTTCAGTGTGACGTTATACAATAGGGAAATAAAGAGACGTTAGTATTACAGCTTCTGGCTTGTACTCATACAGGTTAGATTGGTAACAGAACAAGGGGTTAGGGTTTAATCAATGATTTGTGAGGTCTCATCTGCAAGGAGTCCCTCTCTTAGATGGGATTTGCAATAAATAAGCCCATAGAAATACGACGCAACTTTTATAATCCCTTGTTTGCCAGAACTGAATTTCACTGGGTCAAAAGCAGGCTGATTGAGTGCTACTGACAGTTTAATAAAACAGAGAATCAACAATTAGGTTTTCTTCTGCACACAGTTTGCACAGAAGACTTGCAATCTTGATTCTGTCATTGAACTCGATCTCACTGCCTACCCTACTTCAGCTTGTGAGCCTGAGCAAAACTGGCAGCCTTTGCAATGGAGAAAATGATGAACTCATGACTATTATTTTTGTTCCAATTGAATTGAGCACTTAAAAATTGTAATTGTGCAGACAGACATTAAGGGCTTTATTGCCAGTGGCATTAGCCCTCATTGAGCTCACACCAATTTGACTCCTCCATATGGACTAAATAACCCATCAATCTACATAGTTAAAACATGGTCACTGGCATAAATCCAATCTGCCTGTAGGGCATGGGAAGGTGTCCAACGCATTCATGGGGCAAAGCACACTAATGGGTGAAAACTGGTCCAAAAGTACATACACAGTCACAAGCACAGAAGCCCGATTTAGCAGCCTTGTTGGAAACCAGGTTAGGGAGGTCGCAGCCAGAGCAATGGGCACCAGTTATAATTCTACAACATGCCCACCGTGCCTGCATATTAACCAGCTCTTTTTTGAAATTTTATTTGATTTGTTATTGTCACATGTATTGGGATACTGTGAAAAGTATTGTTTCTTGCGCACAATAAAGACAAAGCATACTGTTCATAGAGTACAAAGAACAAAGATCAAAGAAAACTACAGCACAGGAACAGGCCCTTGGGCCCTTCAAGCCTGCATCGACCATGCTGCCCGTCTGAACTAAAACTCCTTACCAGTACATAGGGGAGAAGGAAAGGAGAAGGTGCACAATGTAGTGTTACACTCATAGCTAGGGTGCCATGAAAGGTCAGCTTAATATAGGGTAGATCCATTCAAAAGTCTGTTGGCAGCAGGGAAGAAGCTGTTCTTGAGTCGGTTGGTACGTGTCCTCAGACTTCTGTATCTTTTTCCCTTTTCGGGGAAGCAAGACAACCAGAGGAAGGAAGCGAGTTCTAGCTTTAACCGTGCTGCTCAGGCGTGACGATGAAGTCCGGGCCCCATCTGTGAATTTAAGTTGAGGTGCAAGTGGGTACAGCAGCATATCAGGAGAAACCCCCCTTCCCCTCCAACTCGATTTTCAAGTTTGCTGATGACACCACTGTAACGGGTCGGATCTCAAACAATGACGAGACAGAATACAGGAATGAGATAGAGAATCTGGTGAACTGGTGCAGCAACAATAATCTGTCCCTCAATGTCAACAAAACAAAGGAGATTGTCACCGACTTCAGGAAGCTTAGTGGAGGACATGTCCCTGTCTACATCAATGGGGACGAAGTAGAAATGGTCAAGAGCTTCAAGTTTTTAGGTGTCCAAATCACCAACAACCTGTCCTGGTCTCTCCCATGCCCACAGTATAGTTAAGAAAGCCCACTAACACCTCTACTTTCTCAGAAGACTAAGGAAATTTGACATATCCGCTACAACTCTCACCAACCTTTACAGATGCACCATGGAAAGCATTCTTTCTGGTTGTATCACAGTTTGGTATGGCTCCTGGTCTGCCCAAGACCACAAGAAACTACAAAGGGTCGTGAATGAAGCCCAATCCATCAACACCAACCAGCCTCCCATCCATTGACTCTGTCTACACTTCCCATTACTTCGGAAAAGCAGCCAGCATAATCAAGGACCCCACACACCTTGGACATTCTCTCTTCCAGCTTTTTCCGTCGGGAAAAAGATACAAAAGTCTGAGGTCACGTACCAACCGACTCAAGAAAAGCTTCTTCCATGCTGCCATCAGACTTTTGAATGGACCTACCTTGAATTAAGTTGATCTTCCTCTGCACCCTAGCTATGACTGTAACACTACCTTCTGCATTCTCTCTTTACCTTCTCTATGTACGGTATACTTTGTATAGCGCGCAAGAAACAATACTTTTCATTGTATACTAATACAAGTGACAATAATAAATCAAATTAAATCAAATCAAACGCAAGGCTAACTGTATCCAGGGCCACGGCAGTTCCATTGGATGAGTTTCAACTTGACCTTTCAGCTTTTCTTGTGGGCCAGGAGGCTCCTCCAAACCCCACAAGGAGGTTTTGGGCTTCTCAAGTATTGCAGGGGCAGCCATAACCCCTCACCTCAGTCATGGACCAAGCCTTGCTTTTCTCATCCCCAATTCTGGAAAAAGCAGCCTTTACCCTGTAAAGAAATAGAAATACAAAACCAATTATATTCCTGAAAACACTTTTTCTGAAGGATTTGGAAAAGTCGTATTTGTCCCCATCTACCCCAGGATGTCCCCTCAAAATTAAATATGGCTAGAATAATGGTTACAAAATGTTATGGCTCAAGTTAGAAACTCCAAAGTACTTTATGGAGAACCATAAGTTTTGCATCTTGAATTGGGCTAGGATGAGTATGACATGTTTCACTTCAGGTATGATTCAAATGACCCACCAGAGAGCTTTCATCAAACAAAGTTTACTTAAGAATATAGTTAACATGTATAGAAAGAAAATTAGCAATACCTTTTATCAATTACAAACAAAAGAAAACAGAAAGAAAACAACCACAATAATGCATTACATCTTAATTGAATATTAAAAGCTGTAAAAGTTGTTAAAGCTATTCCAACAAAACAAAACCTTTCACAGACAAAACCCTTTTCACAGGCTTAACACAGCAGAGATTAAAATCTCACTTGACTGGAATCAAGTCTTTTTGAACCCTGTACTTTCCTTCCAGAAAGCAAAACGTTGCCTTGAGATAACCAGCAGAATTTCCAAATAGAACAGGGAGACAGAGAGAGAGAGACTTCAGCTTCTTTCTTGCTTGGTGTCCCTGCCAAAACGAAAAACTAAACTGCAGCCTCAGAACTCTCAAAACTGAAACTTTAAACTCACTGGAAAGAAAAATAAACTGTCCAAAAACACATGACCTTTTCTTCTAAAAATGCGGATCGTAAAACTAATCCCAGGGTAAACATCAACAACCCCATTTACCACTTAAGAAGCAATAAAAGGACAATTCCAGTCAAGTCGGAAACAATGACATCACTGAAGCAGTGAGCTACAGAAATCATGACCGGAATTCTCCCATCCCGCCACTGGAATTTTAGAGGACGAGTGGAAGGGAATGTGAAACGCCATTGACGGTCGGGCGGGAATTTCCGGCTTTTAGACCAGCGCGGCCGGAGAATTCTGCCCCATGTTTTTAAAAAAAACCTTTCTTAAAGGTCACTAACATCACAAAAAGCATCACAGAAATTTTGAAACAAACATCATTAAACTTACTCATGAACTCCTCTTCCAATGCATGTTGTCCCGACAAATCTTCCACTTTTTCAGAGTGACCTCGGAGTTGCTCTCCACATTACTCCCATAGCTCAGCAGGTCCACGATTTTGATTAGTGTTTTACCAGCATGGCCAAGCAGGGGGGTCAGGGAATTACCCCGAAGGCTACATTGTAACTCCCCAAAACTCCAGGTTGGCTGACGCCCCCAAACCTTCAAAGCCAGCACTGCGTAGCTCAAATCTACACCATTATTTCCTGCCCCCCTCAAGGGAAGCACCATGATTGTCCCCAATATTTAATCCATCAGTTGACATCAGATAATCCACCTAGTGCTGTCATTGCTGTATGTGGATAGTTTGCCATGTTTCTCATTCTTCCCTGCTGCCGTCAGACTTTTGATTGGACCTACCATATATTAAGTTGATCTTTCTCCACACCTTAGCTATGACTGTGACACTACATCCTGCACCCTCTCCTTTCCCTCTCCCCTATGTACTCTATGAATGGTATGTTTTGTCTGTATAGCGCGCAAGAAACAATGCTTTTCACTGTATCCCAATACATGGGGCAGGACGGTGGCACAGCGGTTAACACTGCTGCCTCACAGCACCAAGGATCCAGGTTCGATTCTCGACTTGGGCCACTGTCTTTGTGGAGTTTTCACCTTCTCCCCGTATCTGCGTGGGTTTCCTCCGGGTGCTCCGGTTTCCTCCCACACTCCCAAGATCTGCGGGTTAGGTTGGTTGGCCATGATAAATTGACCCTTAGTGTCAGGGGGGGATTAGCAGGGTAAATGTGTGGGGTTATGGGAAAAGGGCCTGGGTGGGATTGTGGTCGGTGCAGACTCGATGGGCCGAATGGCTTCCTTCTGCACTGTAGGGATTCTATGTGACAATAATAAATCAAATCAAATATTACAACAGTAACGCCATTGCAAACCACGAATGAAGAAAGTGGTCCTTCGGCCCATCGAGTCTGCACCCACTTTCTGAAAGATTCAAGTTAAATTTTTATCTCCATCATTCAACCATTGTATTTTAGCATTGAACTATTTACCCCAAACTAGTGCCCTTTTGGCACCTCTGAGTAAGGCTTGTGCCAACAAGAAATCAGTGCTTTAATGTTTGTGAATCTGTGCTCTGTAGAAAATGCCTTGAGGCTGCACAACCTCATATATTTTAGAACAATTACAACAATCGGTTAAAGCATTCTTTCATCCCATCAGCTTGGCGTGGATTCCAGGGCAATGTGATTCCTCGATGCATTAAAAACAAAGCAGGTATTTGTACTGGTGATCAGTGGCAGCCTTTGCACCAGCAGGATCAGAGAGTAACGGGTGCTCCGGTTTCCTCCCACAGTCCAAAGATGTGTGGGTTAGGTGGATTGTCCTGACGTGGAGATGCCGGCGTTGGACTGGGGTAAACACAGTAAGAAGTCTCACAACACCAGGTTAAAGTCCAACAGGTTATTGGATAGGCACATGGAGCACACCAGGATGATAGGGAGTGGGATAGCTTGATCTTGGTTTCAGATAAAGCTCGGCACAACATCGTGGGCCGAAGGGCCTGTTCTGTGCTGTACTGTTCTATGTTCTATGTTCTAGGTTTATTTGGTAGCAAAAGCCACTAGCTTTTGGAGCAGCGCTCCGAAAGCTAGTGGCTTTTGCTACCAAATAAAGCTGTTGGACTTTAACCTGGTGTTGTGAGACTTCTTACTTAGGTGGATTGGCCATGCTAAATTTCCCTTTAGTGTCAGGGGGATTAGCTAGGGTAAATGTGTGGGGTTATGGGAAAGGACCTGGGTGGGATTGTGGTCGGTGCAGACTCGATGGGCCGAATGGCCTCATTCTGCACTGTAGGGAATCTATGATTCTATGTTGCTGGATTGGTAGTTAATTTGTTGCGCAATATGGAAGGAGTCTGCAAGCCAACAATCTAACCACAACTTTTATGTTTATTTTTATTTTATTTACTTATTAGTGTCACAAGTAGGCTTACATTAACACTGCAATTAAGTTACTGTGAAATTCCCCTAGACGTCACACCTGGGCGCCTGTTCGGGTACACTGAGGGAGAATTTAGCACGGCCAATGCACCTAACCAGCACGTCTTTCAGACTGTGGGAGGAAACCAGAGCACTCGGAGGAAACCCACGCAGACATGGGGAGAACGTGCAAAGTCCACACAGACAGTGACCCAAGCTGGGAATCGAACCCGGATTCCTGGCAGTATGAGGCAGCAGTGCTAACCACTGTGCCACTGTGCTGCCCAGGATCATTTAAACTTATCATCTACTTGAATTATTGATCTCAACATTTGTGGAATCAACTAATTGCTTGTTAAATAAAGGTCGGTTGAGATATATTCACTAATTTACCTGTGAATGTAGCTTAAGAAAGGCCTGACAATGAATTCCAGACTGTCCAACTATGCATGAAATGGACACAGGGAGTGGAGACCAAGGCTGAATAAAATTTTAAAGTAAAGTTTATTCATTAATCACAAGTATGTTTACATTAACACTGCAATGGAGTTACTGTGAAAATCCCCTAGTCGCCACACTCCGGCGCCTGTTTGGGTAACACTGAGGGAGAATTTAGCATGGCCAATGCACCCAACCAGCACGTCTTTTGGACTGAGGGAGTAAACCAGAGCACCCGGAGGAAATCCACACAGAGAACATGCAAATTCCACACAGGCAGTGACCCAAGCTGGGAATCGAACCCGGGTCCCTGGCGCTGTGATGAAGCAGTGCTAACCACTGTGCCACCGTGGCGCCCAATTGAAACTTAACAATATGGCTGTTCATGCAAGAAAACCATGCGCTTATCCCTCCACAACTACAAGCCTTTCCTTTTCCTCTTCCAAGTACTTGTACTTGTCACGGCTCCAATAGCTTCCTCAGAGGCTGCTCAGATCCTTGTTGTATTTAACAGATTAGTCATGATATCATTGAATGGCAGAGCAGACTCGATGGGCTGAATGGCCTATTTCTGCTCCTACTTCTAAAGTAAAGTAAAGTTAAAGTTAATCTATTAGTCACAAGTAGGTTTACACTCACACTGTAATGAAGTTACTGTGAAAATCCCCTATGAAAATCTTATGATCTTCACATTGCCGAGATGCTCTTGGCTGACATTCAATAGTTTTGGAACTTGTGAGGTCACCATCAAAGACTGCTCCACCAACTCTCACCAACTTCCACAGGTGCACCATAGAAAGCATTCTTTCTGGTTGTATCACAGCTTGGTATGGCTCCTGCTCTGCCCAAGACTGCAAGAAACCACAAAGTGTTGCAAATGCAGCCCAGTCCATCACTCAAACCAGCCTCCCATCCATTGACTCTGTCTACACTTCCTGCTGCCTCGGAAAAGCAGCCAGCATAATCAAGGACCCCACGCACCCCGGACATTCTCTCTCCCACCTTCTTCCATCGAGAAAAAGATACAAAAGTCTGAGAACATGTACCGACCGACTGAAAAACAGCTTCTTCCCTGCTGCCATCAGATTTTTGAATGGACCTACCTCGCACTAAGTTGATCTTTCTCTACACCCTAGCTATGACTGTAACACTACATTCTGCACTCTCTGCTTTCCTTCTCCATGAATGGTATGCTTTGTCTGTATAGCGCACAAGAAACAATACTTTTCACTGTATACTAATACATGTGACAATAATAAATCAAATCAAATCAAAGAAAAATAAAATCCACCTGCGCAGAGGCCACCTTGGCTTTCAGGACATGAGGTTGGATGTGAAATACTGACTGAGATGGTTGAGAGGGGTGGGGGGTGTGGGGGCAATGCGCGCACAGTGGGAGTATGTTGAGTCATCACTTCCGTGCCCCATCACCCCTCTCATGGCCCAGATCCACTTCCCTGTTTGCTGGGAGTTTGAGAGACTTTACTGCAAATCAATGGGGTGATAAATAGCTAAGGCTAGGACATTTGTCATCAGTCTGATGAATGCCATCAGTCAAGTTGGCATTCATAGTGCGCATAAGGTGAAGGCATGTACACACTTGTGTTTCCTGCATTTGCCATTTGCACGAATGAAGAAAGCATGATAAAGAACACAAGAACATAAGAAATAGGAGCAGGAGTAGGCCATCTGGCCCTTCGAGCCTGCCCCGCCATTCAATAAGATCATGGCTGATCTGAAGCGAATCAGTCCCACTTACCCGCCTGCTCCCCATATCCCCTAATTCCCTTATCGATCAGAAAACTATCTACCCGTGATTTAAACATATTCAACGAGGAAGCCTCGTTGTGACGGCTTGAGACGGCTTCTCCAATTTCTCTGCAAACCCGCGCAGAGCGGCTGAAAGAGATGGAGAATCTGGCGGATAAATGAAAAGAAACAGTAGGTCATTCGGCCCTTCAAGCCTGTTCTGCCATTCATTTTGATCATGGCAGATCATCAAATTCAATATCCTGATTCCTCCCTTGCCCCCATATCCCTTGATCCCTTTTAGCCCCAAGAGACATATCCAATTACTTATCGAGTCATAGAGCAGTACAGCATTTGGCCTCAACTACTTTCTGTGGGAGTGAATTCCACACATTCACCACTCAGTGAGTGAAGAAATTTCTCCTCACCTCAGTCCTAAAAGGTTTACCCCCTTATCCTCAAACTATGACCCCTGGTTCTGGACTCCCGCACCATCAGGAACATGCTTTCGCAATCTACCCTGTCTAATTCTGTTACAGTGTTGTAAGTTTCTATGAGATCCCCTCTCACTCTTCTAGACTCCAGTGAATATAATCCTATCCTCATATCCTGCCCTCATATGACAGACCTGCCATCCCGGGAATCAGCCTGGTAAACCTTCCCTGTATTCCCTCTATAGCTAGTACATCCTTCCTCAGATAAGGACATCAAAATTGCACACAATATTCTATGTGTTGCCTCAACAATGCCCTTACAACTGCTATGAAACATCCCTATTCCTACACTAAAATCCTCTCACTATGGAGGCCAACATACCATTTGCTTCCTTACTGCCTGGATGTAGAGCAATGTACCATTGCTCCCACCTTTCCTTCCCTGCTTCAGTAGTTAAACTAATTCCTTTATTGTATCAAGGAGCATGCCTACTTCCGGCCTCCTGTACCACCTTCATGGTGCACCCAACTGCTTCTTCCTCCTGTTGCTAGGGAACAGTAACTTTCCAGCTCCTCACAGGCCCCAGCAGCACATCGAGGGAGGCAGCACTGAAAAGGACCACAACCTTTGACCTTCAATCTTCCCTGGCAACATTTCTACTTTTCTCCTTCAACTTAGCTGACTGCTTCGACTTGCATGTTGGGGGCCTCTCTTTAACTAGTGGGGAGGAAATCCCATCACTTTAGTTGCTATCTCTCCTGTTGACATTGGGGAAATCAGGAGTTCCCCCCCCACTCCTCCACCCCTTACAACCCCCACTCACCTTGTTGGGGCGGCACGGTAGCGCAGTGGTTAGCACTGCTGCTTCACAGTGCCAGAGACCCCGGTTCGATTCCTGGCTCGGGTCACTGTCTGTGTGGAGTCTGCACGTTCTCCCCGTGTCTGCGTGGGTTTCCTCCGGGTGCTCCGGTTTCCTCCCACAGTCTGAAAGACGTGCGAGTTAGGTGCATTGGCCCGAACAGGCGCCGGAGTGTGGTGACCAGGGGAATTTCACAGTAACTTCATTGCAGTGTTAATGTAAGCCTTACTTGTGACTAATAAATAAACTTTAATTTGGTGTCAAACATCCACTCAGTACGTTTTCTACAGAGACAATGGTATCGACTCTTCCAGCAACTGAAACGTTTCTTATTAAGACAGCAGAAACTCTTGAAAAGCCATTGCTCATAAATAGATTTAGAAATCATAGAATCCTGCAGTGCAGAAGGAGGCCATTTGGCCCATTGAGTCAGCACTGACCACAATCTCACCCAGGCTCTATCTCCATAACCCCATGCATTTACCTTAGCAAGTCCCCTGACATTAAGGGGCAATTTACCATGACCAATGTACCTAACCCACACATCTTTGGAGTGTGGTAGGGTATTGAGTTGGACAATCAGCTATGGTGGTGATGAATGGTGGAGCAGGCTCGAAGGGCCAAATGGCCTCCTCCTGCTCCTATCTTCTATGTTTCTATGTTTCTATGAATCTCTAGCACCCGGAGGAAACCCATGCAGACAAAGGGAGAACGTGTAAACTCCACACAAGTCAGTCACCCAAGTTGGAATTGAATCCAGGTCCCTGGTGCTGTGAGGCTGCAATGCTAACCATTGTACCACCGTGGCAGCCATTTATAGATTGATGATGAATTTCTCGTTTACTTTTGAAGAGAACGTAATGTATAAAAAGTTCTCCTGCAAACAGTTGACCCATCCATTTACTGCCCCTGTTAATGTTTGCCTGGCAATTGTTGCAATTCCACCTGAATGAGTGTGACGCTGAAGTGGTGCAAGACTGCCTCCTGGTGTTGGTTTCCCATCACTGCTCTGAATGTGTTTTCGACAGACACACTGGCATCTGCTCTAAGTAAACCTGCAACCAAAATATTCCTACTTCAATTGCAATATAGACACTTCTACCTGCACTATACACACCTCATACACCCCGGACATACTCTCCTCCACCTTCTTCCATGGGGAAAAAGATACAAAAGTCTGAGATCACGTGCTAAGCAACTCTAGGAGAACTTCTTCTCTGCTGCCATCAGACTTTTGAATGGCCCTACCTTATATTAAATTGGTCTTTTTCTACATCCTAGCTATGACTGTAACACTACCTTCTGCACCCTCTATTTTCCTTTTCTCCTATGTACTCTATGAATCATAGAATCCCTACAGTGCTGAAGGAGACTATTCGGCCAATCGAGTCTGCACCGACAACAATCCCACCCGGGCCCTATCTCCGTAACGCCATGTATTTACCCTTCTAATCCCCCTGACACTAAGGAGCAATTTAGCATGGCCAATCCACCTAACTGACACACCTAACCCGGCATGGTGGCACAGTGGTTAGCACTGCTGCCTCACAGCACCAGGGACCCAGGTTCGATTCCCTGCTTGGGTCACTGTCTGTGTGGAGTCTGCACGTTCTCCCCATGTCTGCGTGGGTTTCCTCCAGGCGTTCCAGTTTCCTCCCACAATCCAAAGATGTGCGGGTTAGGTGGATTGGCCATGCTAAATTGCCCCTTTGTGTCAGGGGGACTAGTTAGGGTAAATGCATGGGGTTATGGGGATAGGCCCTGGGTTTGATTATGGTCGGTGCAGATTCGATGGGCCGAATGGCCTCCTTCTGCACTGTAGGATTCTATGATCTTTGGAGTGCGGGATGAAACTGGAGCACCGGGAGGAAACCCACGCAGACACGGGGAGAACGTGCAAACGCCGCAGTGACCCAAGGCCAGAATTGAACCCGGGTCCCTGGCGCTGTGAGGCAGCAGTGCAAACACTTGTAGGACTGTGCACTAATCTTGGGACTTTGGCTCCAGGAGTCTGCCTGCAGTCCCGGTCCTGTCCACTGCAGCTCCTGGTGCTGCAGGGTCTAGAGAGTTGCCAGCCGCTCAGATAGCCCAGCGGCTCTCTAAGGTGGGACATCCTCCCGCCAGTTAACGCTTGTTGGAGTGTGAAATGGCTGCTGTCAGAGAGGATGCTTTGGACGGTGGGAAGGGAACCCCACTACCTGACAAACCTGCCCTTTTTCTCCAGTGCTCCTTTTCGATCCCCTTCCAAATTCTAAAGTCCGCCTTAGATCATTCCTCAGGCTTCTTTTTTGTCGAGAAAAGAGGGCCAGACTGACTGGCAGTTATAATCTCTCAATTCTGCCGTCACCTTGAAAATCTTCTGTGTACCTTCCCCAAAGTGGGCATTAACATTGGATAAAAGCAAATTATTGCAGATGCTGGAAGCTGAAACCAAAAGAGAAAACACTGGAAAATCTCAGCGGGTCTGGCAGCATCGGTCAGGAGAGAAAAGAGCTGACGTCTCGAGTCCAGATGACCCTTTTTCAAAGCTTTGACAAGGGGTCATCTGGACCCGAAACGTCAGCTCTTTTCTCTCCTCACAGATGCTGCCAGACCTGCTGAGCTTTTCCAGCATTTTCTCTTTTGGTCGGGCATTAACATTATTTGTTAACGTGGAGAACAGGACTGTGCACAGTCCTCCAAGTGTAGTTTAGCCAGGGTTATATATAAGTTTGACATATCAGTAACTTCTGTGCTTTACAATGCAAACTCTCTAGAAATATACCCTGGTGCCTTGCTTACTCATTAAGTGGTCTTGCTAATCTGAGTTTCTACTTCTCATGATTTGCTCCTCTATCCACTTTGACTCTTATCTTCCAAGGAGTAATTAGTTGGCCACTTCATTTCTCCCACCAAAGTGTGCCACCTCACACTTAGCTACACTGACACTAACTAGTGAACTACACGCGCATTCTGCAAGAGTATTGACATCTCCCTGTGTTTTGAAAATGTTTAAGTAATTGTAAATGGGAAAGCGGCAGTTAATGTTAAGTTTATTTATTAGCGTCACGAGTCGGCTTACATTAACACTGCAATGAAGCTACTATGAAAATCCCCCAGTTGCCACACTCCGGCGCCTGTTCGGGTTACACTCACTGAGGGAGAATTTAGCACGGCCAATGCACCTAACCAGCACGTCTTTCAGACTGTGGGAGGAAACCGGAGCATCCGGGGGAATCCCACGCAGACAACGCGCAGACTCCGCACAGACAGTGACCCAAGCCGGGAATCGATCCCGGGTTCCTGACACCATGAGGCAGCAGTGCTAACCACTGTGTTTAAGGTCTCTGCTGTTCCGTTCAGTGAAGAACTTGGAGTGTCTTATCCTTTTGCTAACTCGTCTCTCTTGATACAACGTCAATCTCAAACCGTTGATCAGTTGCATGGGGCACTTTAATGGATAGCGGTCTGTAGAGAAATGAAACACAAGAAGCCCGCGGGCCACACAGTACGTCTCCAAACACATTCATTTAAATTGGGATTGAAATTGATTCAGGCCCCAGGCTTTTTCTCTAAAGGTGACTTTGCACACAGTGACGATAGCAGGAGACATGGCAGAATTCTGAAGGCAGGCAAATCATGTCTAAATGAAGTTAGATCTCATTGAGTTAGGTCTCTGAGGTATGCCACTTTATTACCTTTGCAACTGCTGCGTAAAGCAAGTCAAGGTTATTTATCCCTTTTTAACCTTGTTTTGGTGGAACAGAGATTGGCACCGGCTAAATATGACTAGATATAATTACTGTTCCTCCTCCATTTCAGGGTGAACTGATTCCATCATCCAGTAATATTAATTCACTTTAGGTAGACATTTAAATGGGAAGTGTTTCCCCTGCTAAGGGAGTAAAGGAAAGCATGAATAATTAATGTGGACGTGCTTTCTCCATAATTCATCAGTGATGTCAGATTGTATTGTTGAATAAATAGAATTGTCTACCGTGGGATGAAAAAATTAACTCCATGTTATTGTTCAACAGATTTATTTTACGAGTTTTTAATGCAGATATCAGGCAAGAAATTAGTATGAAATTAGTGTTCATGTGAGAGTTCTTTGCCCATTATTTTATTGAAATGTTGCGCAGTGGTTAGCACCGCTGCCTCACCGTGTCAGGGACCCAGGTTCGATTCCCGGCTTGGGTCACCGTCTGTGCGAAGCCTGCACGTTCTCCCCGTGTCTGCGTGGGTTTCCTCCGGGTCCTCCGGTTTCCTCCCACAGTCTAAAAGATGTGCAGGTTAGGTGCATTGGCCATGCTAAATTCTCTCTCGGTGTACCCGAACAGGCGCCGGAACGGGGCGACTAGGAAATTTTCACAGTAACTTCATCGCATTGTTAATGTAAGCCAACTTGTGACACTACTAAAAAATGTTAAACTTAAACTATTTGTTACGGTGTGCGTTCATATAGAAGGCAGAGAAATGCCACAATATGTGTTTTGTATTTTCTGATATTAAAATTTCTGGACTATAGTAAATGAAGAGAAGGATCTACGTAGAATCGTGGAAACCCTCCAGTGCAGAAGGAGGCCATTCAGCCCACCGAATCTGCACCAACTCTCTGACAGACATCTTACATAGGCCCTATCCCGGTAACCCCCAATATTCTCCTCACTAATCCCCCCAATTTACACATCTTGGAACTCTAAGGGACAATTTAACATGGCCAATCCACCTAACCTGCACGTCTTTGGACTGTGGGAGGAAACCGGAGCACCCGGAGGAAACCCACGCAGATATGGGGAGAATGTGCAAACTCCGCACAGATTGTGACCCAAGGCTGGAATTGAACCCGGGTCCCTGGCGCTGTGAGGCGGCAATGCTAACCACTGTGCCACCATGCCACCCTCTTGACTGTGTCTACCTTCATAATTGTTGAATGAATATTGCTGAATAGAAGGTAACTGAGACACAAGTTTGTGGGTTGCGAATCTCCCTGAAGCTCCAGTGAATCAGGCTATATTGCGTCATAGACATTCTATTTAAAGTATGCTTCAAAGATATTGGCCCAGAATTTGTTCTCAGCTGGTGATAGAGAGTCAGTTGCCCACAGAGTTTTGGCTTGTCAGCAGTGATTTTCCCATATGCGGCCTCTGATCCAGCACAGAGGATCTGTAGCGTGTGTGAGCAGCGCGAGAACAGTGAGGTTCTTACCAGTCACCCTGAATAATTCTCATTGAGATAGGCAAAGTCAAAATCAGGAACTATCAAGCTGGAAATGTTTATTAAATGTAAATCATGTAAACAAAGCAAAGTAAAAAATGGGAAATACAAATGAGAATAATGGGGATATAAAAGACATAGCAAGTACATGGCATTATGATCATTTCAGTGTCTGTTGGTGAGGACTACAACAGGGCACCCTGTGAAGGAGCAGGAGATCTCAAACAACAACTGATGATTGATTTGATTTGCTTTATTATTGTCACGTAGTGGAATACAGTGAAAAGTATTTCATCGCAGTGTTAATGGAAGCCTACTTGTTTCTTGCTTGCTATACAGACAAAACATTGTTCATAGAGTGCATAAAGGAGAAGGAAAGGAGTGGGTGCAGAATGTAGTATTACAGTCACAGCTAGGATGCTGGAGTGCATGATAAGGTAAAATGTCAATGATTCACCTCTACTTCAGAAGGTCCTTCCCAACCTCCTCCCTCTCGATGGTATCCCTTTCCCTCTTGACTTCTTCCTTCTTGATGGTGTGGCGGGGCCCCTACTCTGGCATCCCAGTGTTCCTGCCTCTCTCTCGATTGTGTGTGGCCCTGTGCCAGGCCCTTCCCGAACCAACCTCCTCCCTCCCAGTGACATGTGGCCGGCCCCAGTGATGTATCTGGCTGCGGTCCCAAGGTGAATACAATGACCAGGGAAAAGCAGCTGTTCTCCACCTTATCCAGACACTGGGTAAGACACTATGAAGCCCCTAGCCACCGGGACTTGATAGTTTGAGTTATAAGGGGAAGCTGGATAGACTGGGACTTTTTCCCCTGGAGCATAGGAGGCTTAGGGGTGATCTTACAGGGGTCTATAAAATAATGAGGGGCATAGATAAGGTAAATAGTCAACATCTTTTCCCAAAGGTAGGGGAATCTAAAACTAGAGGGTATAGTTTAAGGTGAGAGAGGAGAGATACAAAAGGATCCAGAGGGTCACCACAAAGGGTGGTGAGTGTCTGGAACGAGCTGCCAGAGGCAGCAGTAGACTTAGGTGTAATTTTGTCTTTTAAAAAGCATTTAGACAATTACATATGTAAGATGGGTATGGAAGGATATGAGCCAAATGCAGGCAATTGGGACTACCTTAGTGGTAAAAACTGGGCGGTATGGACAAGTTGGGCCGAAGGGCCTGTTTCCATACTGTAGACCTCTATGACTCTAGCCAGCAACAATATGATGACCCCAATTCACTTGGGCACTTAATACTGAAAGCTTTTAACTTGACATCCCGCAAGGAACTTAACCTTAAATAGCCTTGTTTAGTTCTCTTCAATATTGGACATTGATTGGAATCCTGCAGCAAGAGCCCTGTTGATGTTAAGTTAGTATTAAACATTAAACATGAAATGATTTAGGGGTGGCATAGTGACACAGTGCCAGGAACCCAGGTTCAATTCCTGGCTTTGGTCACTGTCTGTGGGGAGTCTGCACATTCTCCCCGTGTCTGCATGGATTTCCTCCGGTTTCCTCCCACGGTCCAAAAGAAGTGCTAGTTAGGTGCTGTGGCTATGCTAAATTCTCCCTCAGTGTACCCGAACAGGTGCCGGAGTGTGGTGACTAGGGGATTTTCACAGTAACTTCATTGCAGTGTTAATGCAGACCTACTTGTGACACCAATAAATAAATTTAAAATTTTTTAGAAAGTTTAAAGTTTTAAATTTTAAAGACTTTAAACTTTAAAACTTTAAACTTTAAAAACTTTTAATGTAAGCCCACTTGTGACACTAATAAATAAACTTAAAAATTGAAACTCTCATTGGTTAATCTCTATCAATTAAGTGTTTAATGTTCTAGGCATGGCCCTTCCCAACATGACTTCCTCCCTCGTGGTAGTGTGTGACTCCCTTTCCCTGCAGCTGTGTTCCCCCCTTCATGACCTCCTCACTCTCGTTGGCTTTGCAGCTTTGCAGGCCAGTTGGTTCATGGAGTATAATTAACAACCTCACAAATGTGCTTCACTCAGGAATCTTTTTTTAAATTCAGTCGTGGGACATGGGCATCGCTGGCTGGCCAGCATTTATTGCCCATCCCTAGTTGCTCTTGAGGAGGTGGTGGTGAGCTGCCTTCTTGCAGTCCACATTCTGTGGGTTGACCCACAATGCTGTTATGGAGGGAGTCCCAACTATTGTGAAGTACTTTTATAGTTCACGTTGTCACTCAGGGAATTCTGACACTCAATGTGCACTCAGCAAAGTTCACAAACAGAAAAGACCAGATGCTGGAATCAGGAGCGACTTTGGATTATTGGGTGCAGTGAGACTCCTTAAAGTTTTGAGATGGAGTTTGTTGCATTTGCACACACTTCTGATGCAAAGTGTGTTAGCTGGATCAAAAATAGAGAATGCTGGGAAATCTCAGCAGGTCTGACAGCATCTGTGGGGAGAGAATAGAGCCAACGGTTCGAGTCTGAATGACCCTTCGCCAGAGCTGAGAGTAAAGAGAATCAGCAGAGATTTATACTAAGGACATAAGAGCAAAAGAACTAGGAGCAGGAGTAGGCCATTTGGCCCCTCGAGCCTGCTCCGCCATTCAATAAGATCATGGCTGCTCTGAGGTAGGGGGTGCTGGAACGGGACATAGGGAGTGTAAATGAGGATACAGAAGGCTGCGAAGGTGCTAAAAGTGTCCATTAAGTGATTAGAATGTGTGAATGGCAGAACACAGGTACAGATTGTAAAAGGACTGCCTGGGGAATGTGGCAGTTGCCCTCAAGGGTGGTGGTCGGGTAGCAGGGAGGGGTTGGGGGGGGGGGGGGGAGCGTGGGGGAGGTTGTGGAAAGAAGGAGAGCTGGAATGAAGAAGTAGAAAAATAGAAGTGAGAAAGAAGGATGGTAAAATGGATGAATGAGACAAAATGAAATGGAATAAAATAAATGGAAATAGGGTGAAGGTGGAGGGGAGAGTTCGTGCTCTGAAGTTGTTGAACTCAATGTTCAGTCCGGAAGGCTGTAAAGTGCCCAATCGGAAGCTGAGATGCTGTCCCTCCAGTTTGCGTTGCGGTTCGCTAGAACATTGCAAAAAGCCAAGGACGGACATGTGGGCAGGAGAGCAGGGTGGCGTGTTGAAGTGGCAAGCGACAGGAAGGTCTGAGTCCTGCTTGCAGACAGACTGAAGGTGTTCAGCAAAGCAGTCACCCAGTCTGCGCTTGGTCTCTCCAATGTAGTGTGAAGTTGTATGAACTAAGTAATGGCATGATGGGAAAATTGGTCAACTATTTGGTACAATATAAGAACGGCTGACCAAGGCTATTTCAAAATGCCAGATCCCTGTAAGACTTAATAAGGCCAACTCTGCATAACTTAAGACATGAATAAGACCAGAGAAGGTCAAGCTATGCCTGACCTCTGTAAGGCCTGATAAGATTAACTCCTCATAAACTTAGGGCTGTATGAATAAGACAAGATAAGGTCAGGGATGAAGGAGTCACAGACCTTCTTCTGTTACATCAAAGGACAAGATAAGGGTATGAATGATGAGACAAGGAGTTCTAGGAGGTCAGAAGGTTGTGCCATGATTAACGACATTGCTTATGATTCTATTACTGATCAAATTCCTGAATAAGCACTGGTCACGCAAAGTGATAATGATTATGTATAAATACTGGACTGTTTCTTTCTGTAAGCGCGGACTTGAGGAGGAATTAGCAAGTTGTACCAACTGCTCTCTGAACTCAAGTTTTCAGCCAAAACTGCATGCAGTCTTTCGTAAATAAATACTAGTTGTTTTGTTGGAACGAACTTTGTTGAGTTTTTCTATCACAGTCAAGAAGCAGGAACGTTTCCACTTCAACAGTAGAATAGAGTGTTAGCTGGATGCTATTGTAAGATGTTGGCCTGGTTGGTAGGACTTATGAAGGTATTTGTGGCCCAAGGTAGTTGAACAGTAAATATTTATTAACTACTAGAAACTATATACAAAAGCACAGCAAAGGTCCAAGCTGAGAGCTGTCTCCATGCTTGCTTCTACACACAGCTCTGTCCAACACTACACTGACCCCTAAGTGTGGGTCATGCGTTCTCTTACATCACTGTGTGGGTGATACTGTACTCAATGTTCAGTATCACCCACAATGTTCTCACATTAACCCTTCATGCACCACACCCTTATACTACAAGTGTCTTATTGATGAGAAGTTTGCAGCACACACCTAATGTTTCCCAGAAATATTCAGGGTAGGCAGATCATGAGATCACCAATTAGTGAATAACATTGATCTGACACTAAAGCTGCCATGTCAGAGCAACGGGCTGTAACCTGGGTCCTCTCTTACTCCCACACAGCTGAACATGTGTTCTACATGTACAGCTGAAGGGGCGTGAGGGTTAAGGTGATGGAGATGGGGTGGGGGATGGTTGGGGAAGATAAAGGGCCAGAAAGGGGCGGCACGGTAGCACAGTGTTTAGCACTGCTGCTTCACAGCGCCAGGGACCCGGGTTCGATTCCCGGCTTGGGTCACTGTCTGTGTGGAGTTTGCACATTCTCCTCGTGTCTGCGTGGGTTTCCTCCGGGTGCTCCGGTTTCCTCCCACAGTCCAAAGATGTGCGGGTTAGGTTGATTGGCCATGCTAAAATTGCCACTTAGTGTCCTGGGATGCGTAGATTAGAGGGATTAGTGGGTAAAATATGTAGTGATATGGGGGTAGGGCCTGGGTGGGATTGTGGTCAGTGCAGACTCGATGGGCTGAATGGCCTCTTTCTGTGCTGTAGGGTTTCTATGATTTCTATGAAACAGGAGGAGCACCAGGGCCCATGGTTTCTCCCCCTGGCCCCGGTGGAATGGATCTTCATACTGATCCCTGATTAGTTATTGCCACATACAGCAATGTGTTTGGTAGCCCAGGACACCATTATAAACAAATGCGATTAGTACCTGGCATAGACCTGGCACAGTGACCAGAAAATGGCACAAAATCTGTGATGCGCGATTAAATCACTCGGGAGGCTGGATCGTACCCGGGAAATAAAGGCTTTTATTAGTAACAAGAATGGAGCATACTGCATAACAATACAATCCCAGACTAAAGGGTCACCAGGCAGTGCAGTGACCTTTATACTCCTCCAGGTAGGCAGAGCCAACTGGAGTGTACCACAGAACAATATCAACAGGTAGAACACCCTAACCCTAACCCCAACAGTGACAACAGTAACATATCTACAAGTACCCATAGTGCTGACCATCTATGGTTCACCACAATCTGTATAACGCTACCTCCGTTATAATATGATGGATCTCTCCTTCTGCCGCTCTTCCTGAGTCAGAAATATTGTCGATATAGGGGGCGATTCTCCCACACCGCCGTGCTAATTTTCTAGCGCAGCGGGGTGGGAGAATCTCATGGCTGGGCATGTGCGGGATTCGCGCATGCGTTCCCACCATGAGCGCATCTCCCAGTGCTGGATTTTTGGCGCCGTCAGATCCGCGCTGGAAACCGGCGGGAAGACCAGGTAAGTAATTTTAATCTGTTTTTAATATAATTTAAATGCGGGCCTGCTAGCCTCTCCCACCCACCAGGGTGTTTCATTCTAGTGGGGGGTTTACAGTGTGTCCCCACTTTCGGGGAGCTATCGAGATGACCCCGCGGGACGAGTGGCAGGATGGGGGAAGTCGAAGCTGGCTCAGTAATGGTTGGAGGGGGACACGATCGGACCACGGGGGGTTTGGGGGGGCAGCACTGCAGTGGACCTAGGCTGGCCTCGGGTCACTGTCTGTGCGGAGTCTGCACGTTCTCCCCGTGTCTGCGTGGGTTTACTCCGGGTGCTCCGGTTTCCTCCCACAGTCCAAAAGATGTGCAGGTTAGGTGGGTTGGCCATGCTAAATTATGTCAGAGGGAATAGCAGGGTAAATTTGTGGGGTTACAGAGAGAGCGCCTGGGTGGGATCGTTGTCAGTACAGGCGCAATGAGTCGAATGGCCTCCTTCTGTACTGTAGGGATTCTATGATTCTATGACTCAGCAGCTTCCTGGGGTAAAGAATTCCAAAGTGTCGCCACTCTTTGAGAGAAGTAATTCCTCCTCAAATTCATCTCAAATGAGCGTCCGCTTCATTATTCTGCGATTATGCAACACTCTCCCAGGAGTGGAGACATTCTCCCAACATTTACCCTGTCTAACCCCCTAAAAATTTTACATGTTTCAAGGCATCAAATGGCATCCATTCCCGAACATTGCTTTCTGGTGACCGTGGCAATCTTCGCTGGGGCAACTAAACAAAAGCAATATGTCACTGAAATGCAGAGTACTGTAGAAGACATGAGTGATTTCAAATTTGTGTGTGCAGATGATAAACACTATCACATAGCTTTCCCAGACACACTTGTAAAGCCAGAAATACCTTCTGGCCTTAGGGGTGGCACAGTGGTTAGCACTGCTGCCTCACAGCGCCAGGGATCCGGGTTTGATTCCTGGCTTGGGTCACTGTCTGTGCGGAGTCTGCACGTTCTCCCCGTGTCTGCGTGGGTTTCCTCCAGGTGCTCCGGTTTCCTCCCACAGTCCAAAAGGCGTGTTGGTTAGGTGGATTGGCCATGCTAAATTCTCCCTCAGTGTACCCGAACAGGTGCTGGAGTGTGGCAACTATGGTATTTACACAGTAACTTCATTGCAGTGTTACTGTAAGCCTACTTGTGACACTAATTAATAAACTTTTCATTCTTCTGGGTGAGGGAGTCCACGCTCTCTCACGGGTTTTAGAATCTGGTAACCATCGACTCTTTTCCTTTATTGACTCATAAATAAAATATATCACTGTAATATTTATAAAGCCTCAGGTAATCAGCTTTGTAATCATATTAAGTGCAGTCATAAACATCCCTGAGCATGATGTATGCTATACGTGGTTGCCTGATTCCTCTGTATAGATGAATGGTGCTGGATTCATGGCAACTTGCCAATTTATGAGTGTTCTGTTGCAACTCTGCTGATTATTCATTTATATCAGTTCCTTGGGGAAAACAAACACCTTTAAGATCATACCACGAGGTTGGAGGTGATTAATAGTAGGGTGAGATGTCAGAGAATGTTGCTCCGAGAGTGGGGGGGCAGTAGGGGTGGTGGGGGGGCAGGGAGTGATGGCACAGGAGGACTTTGCACTCATGATGACAGATCTAGGATCACACTTCATTGCTGAGCTATGGGAAAGCTTGAACCTGAGATGATGCTGTGCCATTAAGGTGTGTTTGTGTCAGGTTTCTTGTGAAGGGAATGTTTTAAATTTCGGCCGATTGTCTGCAATCGGCAGCCCACAAGCTGAGCGTGCAGAAGAATCATTGCTCCTAGTTAACGGGGTGTTTGTTTTAATCTTAGCTAATGCATTTTTGTTATTTTTAGGGTTTGCCCTGGGGTTTCAGAGTAGGGTTTAATTAGGTTGATTGACAAGAGAGAGAGTCACGTGAATGGGTGGAGCTAGGCTTATAGAGAGACAAGCAGGCAGTTGCTGTTTGAAGTTGAAAGGAGCAGCAGCCCTTTTTTTCTCTCTCTCTCTTTGGAAATTGAAGGCTGGGACTTGCTAGAAAATAGGTATCTCTCTCCAGAGATCTGCAAAAGGTGAGAGGTGTTTTCTGTCTCTCTCATTCTCTGGAGTTCTGCTATGTGAAGACAATGTTTCTCTGGAGGCTGCTGTATGAATCATAGAATAGAATCATAGAATCCTACAGCGCAGAAAGAGGCCATTCGGCCCATTGAGTCTGCACCAACCACAATCCCACCCAGGCCCTATCCCCATATCCCTACATATTTTCCCACTAATCTCTCTAACCTATGCATCCCGGGACACTAAGGGGCAATTTAGAATGGCCAATCAACCTAGCCCGCACATCTTTGGACTGTGGGAGGAAACCGGAGCACCTGGAGGAAACCCACGCAGACACGGGGAGAATATGCAAACTCCACACAGACAGTGACCAGAGGCCGGGATTCGAACCCAAGTCCCTGGAGCTGTGAAGCAGCAGTGCTAACCACTGTGCTACCGTGCCGTGAGAATTAGAAAATGGGTGTCTCTCTGTATCTCTGTCGAGGGGTGTCAAATGGCTTGAGGAGTGGCAACTCACAGAAGCCTGTGTGTTTTTGCTAACTGATTCTGAAGAGGAGCTTACACCTATGAGAGATATTGCTTAATATGGAACTAATAGAGGTAGCTAGCAGTTAAGAATTAAATCTTGTCATGTTTAAATATCTCAATTGATAAATGTTACACTAATTCTTTTTGTTACAGTTAAACCGTATTGTTAAATAAAGTTTGTTTTAAATGAAAGCTTCCTAGTCGGTTAATCGAATCCCAATTGGACTGAAGCACCTTTTGCTCACACTAATGCCAAAATCCAAAATAGTTCGGGTCTAGGCTAACTTCACAATATACCTTGGGGTTTCTGATCTGGTCCCTAACAAACTTCTTTTGCCAAAATCACTGTGTGGTCACCTCTGGGAGACAGCAGAAATAGCAGATAAAGGTCTATTCTTTAATCTGTCCAATTGCAAATGCAAAACATACTGTTGAAGATTCTTAGGTAGAAATGTCACTCAATGACATTTTACATTATGACTTTAACCAGATTTGATTTGATTATTGTCACGTGTATTAACATACAGTGAAAAGTATTGTTTCTTGTGCGCTATACAGACAAAGCATACCGTTCATAGAGAAGGAAATGAGAGAGTGCAGAATGTAGTGTTACAGTCATAGCTCAGGTGTGGAGAAAGATCAACTTAATGCGAGGTAGGTCCATTCAAAAGTCTGACAGCAGCAGGGAAGAAGCTGTGAGGCAGCAGTGGGCGGCACGGTAGCACAGTGGCGAGCACTGCTGCTTCACAGCTCCAGGGACCTGGGTTCGATTCCCGGCTCGGGTCACTGTCTGTGTGGAGTTTGCACATTCTCCTCGTGTCTGCGTGGGTTTCCTCCGGGTGCTCCGGTTTCCTCCCACAGTCCAAAGATGTGCGGGTTAGGTTGATTGGCCATGCTAAAATTGCCACTTAGTGTCCTGGGATGCGTAGATTAGAGGGATTAGTGGGTAAAATATGTAGTGATATGGGGGTAGGGCCTGGGTGGGATTGTGGTCAGTGCAGACTCGATGGGCTGAATGGCCTCTTTCTGTGCTGTAGGGTTTCTATGATTTCTATGAAACAGGAGGAGCACCAGGGCCCATGGTTTCTCCCCCTGGCCCCGGTGGAATGGATCTTCATACTGATCCCTGATTAGTTATTGCCACATACAGCAATGTGTTTAGTAGCCCAGGACACCATTATAAACAAATGCGATTAGTACCTGGCATAGACCTGGCACAGTGACCAGAAAATGGCACAAAATCTGTGATGCGCGATTAAATCACTCGGGAGGCTCGATCGTACCCGGGAAATAAAGGCTTTTATTAGTAACAAGAATGGAGCATACTGCATAACAATACAATCCCAGACTAAAGGGTCACCAGGCAGTGCAGTGACCTTTATACTCCTCCAGGTAGGCAGAGCCAACTGGAGTGTACCACAGAACAATATCAACAGGTAGAACACCCTAACCCTAACCCCAACAGTGACAACAGTAACATATCTACAAGTACCCATAGTGCTGACCATCTATGGTTCACCACAATCTGTATAACGCTACCTCCGTTATAATATGATGGATCTCTCCTTCTGCCGCTCTTCCTGAGTCAGAAATATTGTCGATATAGGGGGCGATTCTCCCACACCGCCGTGCTAATTTTCTAGCGCAGCGGGGTGGGAGAATCTCATGGCTGGGCATGTGCGGGATTCGCGCATGCGTTCCCACCATGAGCGCATCTCCCAGTGCTGGATTTTTGGCGCCGTCAGATCCGCGCTGGAAACCGGCGGGAAGACCAGGTAAGTAATTTTAATCTGTTTTTAATATAATTTAAATGCGGGCCTGCTAGCCTCTCCCACCCACCAGGGTGTTTCATTCTAGTGGGGGGTTTACAGTGTGTCCCCACTTTCGGGGAGCTATCGAGATGACCCCGCGGGACGAGTGGCAGGATGGGGGAAGTCGAAGCTGGCTCAGTAATGGTTGGAGGGGGACACGATCGGACCACGGGGGGTTTGGGGGGGCAGCACTGCAGTGGACCTAGGCTGGCCTCGGGTCACTGTCTGTGTGGAGTCTGCACGTTCTCCCCGTGTCTGCGTGGGTTTACTCCGGGTGCTCCGGTTTCCTCCCACAGTCCAAAAGATGTGCAGGTTAGGTGGGTTGGCCATGCTAAATTATGTCAGAGGGAATAGCAGGGTAAATTTGTGGGGTTACAGAGAGAGCGCCTGGGTGGGATCGTTGTCAGTACAGGCGCAATGAGTCGAATGGCCTCCTTCTGTACTGTAGGGATTCTATGATTCTATGACTCAGCAGCTTCCTGGGGTAAAGAATTCCAAAGTGTCGCCACTCTTTGAGAGAAGTAATTCCTCCTCAAATTCATCTCAAATGAGCATCCGCTTCATTATTCTGCGATTATGCAACACTCTCCCAGGAGTGGAGACATTCTCCCAACATTTACCCTGTCTAACCCCCTAAAAATCTTACATGTTTCAAGGCATCAAATGGCATCCATTCCCGAACATTGCTTTCTGGTGACCGTGGCAATCTTCGCTGGGGCAACTAAACAAAAGCAATATGTCACTGAAATGCAGAGTACTGTAGAAGACATGAGTGATTTCAAATTTGTGTGTGCAGATGATAAACACTATCACATAGCTTTCCCAGACACACTTGTAAAGCCAGAAATACCTTCTGGCCTTAGGGGTGGCACAGTGGTTAGCACTGCTGCCTCACAGCGCCAGGGATCCGGGTTCGATTCCTGGCTTGGGTCACTGTCTGTGCGGAGTCTGCACGTTCTCCCCGTGTCTGCGTGGGTTTCCTCCAGGTGCTCCGGTTTCCTCCCACAGTCCAAAAGGCGTGTTGGTTAGGTGGATTGGCCATGCTAAATTCTCCCTCAGTGTACCCGAACAGGTGCTGGAGTGTGGCAACTATGGTATTTACACAGTAACTTCATTGCAGTGTTACTGTAAGCCTACTTGTGACACTAATTAATAAACTTTTCATTCTTCTGGGTGAGGGAGTCCACGCTCTCTCACGGGTTTTAGAATCTGGTAACCATCGACTCTTTTCCTTTATTGACTCATAAATAAAATATATCACTGTAATATTTATAAAGCCTCAGGTAATCAGCTTTGTAATCATATTAAGTGCAGTCATAAACATCCCTGAGCATGATGTATGCTATACGTGGTTGCCTGATTCCTCTGTATAGATGAATGGTGCTGGATTCATGGCAACTTGCCAATTTATGAGTGTTCTGTTGCAACTCTGCTGATTATTCATTTATATCAGTTCCTTGGGGAAAACAAACACCTTTAAGATCATACCACGAGGTTGGAGGTGATTAATAGTAGGGTGAGATGTCAGAGAATGTTGCTCCGAGAGTGGGGGGGCAGTAGGGGTGGTGGGGGGGCAGGGAGTGATGGCACAGGAGGACTTTGCACTCATGATGACAGATCTAGGATCACACTTCATTGCTGAGCTATGGGAAAGCTTGAACCTGAGATGATGCTGTGCCATTAAGGTGTGTTTGTGTCAGGTTTCTTGTGAAGGGAATGTTTTAAATTTCGGCCGATTGTCTGCAATCGGCAGCCCACAAGCTGAGCGTGCAGAAGAATCATTGCTCCTAGTTAACGGGGTGTTTGTTTTAATCTTAGCTAATGCATTTTTGTTATTTTTAGGGTTTGCCCTGGGGTTTCAGAGTAGGGTTTAATTAGGTTGATTGACAAGAGAGAGAGTCACGTGAATGGGTGGAGCTAGGCTTATAGAGAGACAAGCAGGCAGTTGCTGTTTGAAGTTGAAAGGAGCAGCAGCCCTTTTTTTCTCTCTCTCTCTTTGGAAATTGAAGGCTGGGACTTGCTAGAAAATAGGTATCTCTCTCCAGAGATCTGCAAAAGGTGAGAGGTGTTTTCTGTCTCTCTCATTCTCTGGAGTTCTGCTGTGTGAAGACAATGTTTCTCTGGAGGCTGCTGTATGAATCATAGAATAGAATCATAGAATCCTACAGCGCAGAAAGAGGCCATTTGGCCCATCGAGTCTGCACCAACCACAATCCCACCCAGGCCCTATCCCCATATCCCTACATATTTACCCACTAATCTCTCTAACCTATGCATCCTGGGACACTAAGGGGCAATTTAGAATGGCCAATCAACCTAGCCCACACATCTTTGGACTGTGGGAGGAAACCGGAGCACCCGGAGGAAACCCGCGCAGACACAGGGAGAATGTGCAAACTCCACACAGACAGTGACCAGAGGCCGGGATTCGAACCCAAGTCCCTGGAGCTGTGAAGCAGCAGTGCTAACCACTGTGCTACCGTGCCGTGAGAATCAGAAAACGGGTGTCTCTCTGTATCTCTGTCGAGGGGTGTCAAATGGCTTGAGGAGTGGCAACTCACAGAAGCCTGTGTGTTTTTGCTAACTGATTCTGAAGAGGAGCTTACACCTATGAGAGATATTGCTTAATATGGAACTAATAGAGGTAGCTAGCAGTTAAGAATTAAATCTTGTCATGTTTAAATATCTCAATTGATAAATGTTACACTAATTCTTTTTGTTACAGTTAAACCGTATTGTTAAATAAAGTTTGTTTTAAATGAAAGCTTCCTAGTCGGTTAATCGAATCCCAATTGGACTGAAGCACCTTTTGCTCACACTAATGCCAAAATCCAAAATAGTTCGGGTCTAGGCTAACTTCACAATATACCTTGGGGTTTCTGATCTGGTCCCTAACAAACTTCTTTTGCCAAAATCACTGTGTGGTCACCTCTGGGAGACAGCAGAAATAGCAGATAAAGGTCTATTCTTTAATCTGTCCAATTGCAAATGCAAAACATACTGTTGAAGATTCTTAGGTAGAAATGTCACTCAATGACATTTTACATTATGACTTTAACCAGATTTGATTTGATTATTGTCACGTGTATTAACATACAGTGAAAAGTATTGTTTCTTGTGCGCTATACAGACAAAGCATACCGTTCATAGAGAAGGAAACGAGAGAGTGCAGAATGTAGTGTTACAGTCATAGCTCAGGTGTGGAGAAAGATCAACTTAATGCGAGGTAGGTCCATTCAAAAGTCTGACAGCAGCAGGGAAGAAGCTGTTTTTGAGTCGGTTGGTACGTGACCTCTGACTTTTGTATCTTTTTCCCGACGGAAGAAGGTGAAAGAATGTCCAGGGTGCGTGGGGTCCTTAATTATGCTGGCTGCTTTGCTGAGGCAGCAGGAAGTGTAGACAGAGCAAATAAGATGCAGTAAGTATGTGACTTGGTTTCTACAGGAGAACAATATTGCTTTATATTAAAAAAGGTAAAGTTGCCATAGTCCCAGATACCCATAAGCTGTAGAGAAAGGCTGACTGGTGGTGATTTAACCTGAGGATCACCACACCTCAGGTGAGGGGCAAGGTTGAGAAAGTGGGGCCTTCATAATCAGCCGGTACGGGAATTGAACCCACGCTGTTGGCATCACTCTGCACCACAAACCAGCCATCCACCCAACTGAGCAACCAATCCCCTGCTCTATATTAGGAACATAAGAAATAGGAGCAGGTGTAGACCATTTAGCCCTTTGAGTCTGCTTATTAGACCATGGGTGATCTTCCATCTCAATGCCAGTTTCCTACACTATTTCCCTATTCCTTATATCGATTTTCTCAATGAATTAGTCAGAAACTTATGTTAGGATGGCAACTTTCTATTGGATGTAATGTGACAAATAGTAACAAGCTACAAGGGCCAGCTGACCCAGTAAACCATGGAGCCAATTACAGAATGGTGTGATGGTCAGCTGACCAGCTGACTCACTATAAATAAGAATCTGTTGGGAATCGTGGGGGAACTTGGATTGGCCCAGGGCGAGGTTCCAAGTTTGGAATAATGATGTTTCTTTATTAAACCCTTTCTTTGATTTATAAGTTGGAGTAAGTTTTGTTATATTTTTATTGTCTGCATTTGAAGAGTTCCCTCCAAAGAAACAACCCGAACCACTCCACAGTGTGCCAGGATTTCACCATTCAGAAATCTCTTGTGCAATTACATCTATTCACTTTTTGATTTCTTTCAGACACTTTATATGGAATTATTTAGCTGTTGGGTCTTTGTTGCTTCCTTCACATTGCATTCAAATCATAAGCAGTTTAATTTTTGTATTCCTCCTGTGCCTGTTCCATCTCTGCTACATCCTATTTCATATACAATGAAAAAACATGAAGCATGTTCCCAGATCACTCTCCTTGGTAGCAGGTGATCTCTTTGCCACTCAACTGTGATGAGAAACAAACAGAAGAAATGTTCTGCACATTTACCGAGCAGTAACCTATTAAAGCACCAGAAAGGATAAGCTTCTAAATAGAAGCAATGGGCCTTTAAAGAGTTGTGTTTTGTTTTTAAAGTCAGCAGAGCTTCTCAGTGCTTTATCATTGTAAGATTTCATTAATCTCTGACAGAGCAGCCTACAAGATTGCCCCATGGCGGAGGGCACCTGACTATGGCAAGTCAGATAGAACATGTTGTATTTAAATACCCAAACAGGTTCTGAGGAATGAACAAGACTATAATACTGAGAGTAAATGTCACTATCGTACAGGTCAAAATAACCCCGAGCATATAGAGGTTTGTCACAAACTTCATGTGAATATTCTTAAACATGGTAATGATTTTCAGTGTTCTTGTTTTTATTCAGTCATGGGACATGGGCGTTGCTGACTGGCCAGCATTTATTGTCCATCCCTAGTTGCTCTTGTTCACAGGGCAGTTGAGAGTCAACCACATTGCTGTGGCTCTGGAATCCGGAGTCTGGCGGCATGGTGGCACAGTGGTTAGAATCATAAAATCATAGAAACCCCACAGTGCAGAAGGAGGCCATTCGGCCCATCGAGTCTGCACTGACCACAATCCCACCCAGATCCTACCCCCATATCCCTACATATTTTACCCGCTAATCCCTCAAACCTACGCATCTCAGGACTCTAAGGGGCAATTTTTAGCATGACCAATCAACCTAACCCGCACATCTTTGGACTGTGGGAGGAAACCGGAGCACCCGGAGGAAACCCACGCAGACACGAGGAGAATGTGCAAACTCCACACAGACAGTGACCCAAGCCGGGAATCGAACCTAGGTCCCTGGAGCTGTGAAGCAGCAGTGCTCGCCACTGTGCTACCGTGCCGCCCACTGCTGCCTCACAGCGTCAGGGGCCCGTGTTCGATTCCTGGCTCGGGTCACTGTCTGTGTGGAGTTTACACATTCTGCCCGTGTCTGCGTGGGTTTCTTCCGGGTGTTCCGATTTCCTCCCACAGTCCAAAGATGTGTGGGTTAGGTTGATTCACTGTGCTAAATTGACCCTTAATGTCAGGGGGATTATCATCATAGAAACCCTACAGTACAGAAAGAGGCCATTCGGTCCATCGGGTCTGCACCGACCACAATCCCACCCAGGCCCTACCTCCATATCCCTACATATTTACCCACTAATCCCTCTAACCTACGCATCTCAGGACACTAAGGGCAATTTTTAGCATAGCCAATCAACCTAACCTGCACATCTTTGGACTGTGGGAGGAAACCGGAGCACCCGGAAGAAACCCACGCAGACACGAGGAGAATGTGCAAACTCCACACAGACAGTGACCCAAGCCGGGAATCGAACCCAGGTCCCTGGAGCTGTGAAGCAGCAGTGCTAACCACTGTGCTACCGTGCCACCCCAACCACTGTGCTACCGTGCCGCCCCATTTAGCAGGGTAAATACGTGCAGTTATGGGGATAGGGCTTGGGAGAGATTGTGATTGGTGTAGACCCGATGGGGCAAATGGCCCTTTTCTGCCCTGTAGGGATTCTATGACATGTAGGTCAGACCAGGTAAGGATGGCAGATTTCCTTCCCTAAAGGATATTAGTGAACCAGATGGGGTTTTTCAACAATTGACAATGATTTCATGGTTATCAGTAGATTCTTAATTCCAGATTTTTTTAATTGAATTGAAATTCCACCATCTGCCGTGGCAGGATTCGAACCCGGGTCCCCAGAACATTAGCTGAGTTTCTGGATTAATAGTTTAGCAATAATACCACTAGGCCATCACCTCCCATGTTAGTGTGTTAGCACATTGTTGTTTGACACCAAATAAATGCAGTTCTTACAGCATTCAAAAAAATTTACAGTGGTAAATTTTCTGGTCTAGCCCATCACAGGAATTTTTGTGGACAGGACAGAAAATTTGGCAGACTGGTTAAAGGTCTATTGATCTCCGACGGGAATTTTCAGTTCTCGGGGCGGGTGCGACCGGAAAATTCCACAGAAAGTCTCCAACATCTTAACGCATTCTGTGCCTTGCTTTAATAATCTATCCATGTAAAAGGAGGCTTGACATTGACAGCTGAAAACTGTGTTCCCCTCCCCAAAAATATAGTTGCAAACTGTATCTAAATGTCCATTCAGATCACACTTCAATGTGTCTCTTCAGAAGGAACTCCTCAAAATGCAGCTAATGAAAATACAACAAAACTTACTCCAACTTATAAGTCAAAGAAATGGGTTTAATAAAGAAACATCATTACGCCAAACCTGGGGCCTCGCCCTGGGCCACTCCAAGCTCCCCACAATTCTACATAGTTCCTTATTTATAGTGAATCAGCTGGTCAGCTGACTATTACATCACTCCGTGATTGATTCCATGGTTTACTGGGTCAGCTGACCCTTACATCTTGTTCCCATTAGTCACATTACATCCAATACAAAGTTGTCACCCGTTACATTCTTACACAATGAAATACAATGCAATTTACTGATTGAACAGCAATGTTGGAAAAGGTAAATAATGTTGCCTTATAATCCTTCACACTACATCGAAAGCTATGCATTACACATAAAATGTAAAGAAGCAGCTTAGGTCTTTCAGCAATGTTTAAATATGGCTGGAATGTGGCTTATTGCACCTGTAGCAGAAGACAATTCAAACAGGAAAACTTTGCTCATACAATACTATTGTACCTTCAAGAAATATATTTTAATCATGTTTCTCTGCAGTTTTTTTAAGCAGGCCTGGCCTTTTTGTTTTGATGCCGTGCTGTCTGTAACCAGTAGCGGCAAAGAGTTCCACAGATTCACCACTTTCTGGCTGAAGAAATTCCTCCTCATCTCTGTTTTAAAGGATCATCCCTTAGCCTGAGGTTGTGCCCTCTGGTTCTAGTTTTTCCTACCAGAGGAAACATCCTCTCCACGTCCACTCTATCCAGTCCTCGCAGTATCCTGTAAGTTTCAATAAGATTCCCCCCTCATCTTTCTAAGCTCCAATGAGTACAGACCCAGGGTCTTCAACCGTACCTCATACGACAAGCTCTTCATTCCAGGGATCATTCTTGTGAACATCCTCTGGACCCTTTCCAAGGCCAACACATCCTTCCTTCGATACAGGGCCCAAAACTGCTCAGGATAACTGAAGCAATGTTCAGATTTAATTTGGCCTAATGCAGTGTCCTGGGGTTTTATGACCCTTTTGGAATTGTTGGGTGGAGCCTGATTTACAGGTCAGGTAGTACTTTGGGACAATTCTTTTTACCACATTAAAAATCCAAAGGTTTTGGTTTCATTTTGATTAGAAGCTGTTTGGACTGCAGACTGGAATCAGTGTTTTCTGTCTCTCTCTGGAGTGAAAATTCTGCTGCTGTCTGCAAGTATAGCTGGAAGCTAGAGGCAAGCACTATCTCTGTGTCTCAAGATGTGCTAGAGGTTCCAGGGCTGGAAAGCCTCAGTGTTTTAATTCAACATCCAAAGTCCTAATTCACAGCAAATGTTACAAAGCTGCAAAGTCCAGCATCACATAAGCGTACTTGCTCTCTGTGCCAAGCTGAGAATGGAGTGTATGTTTGTGGAGGTTGTTTGATTTAAGACCATACGACATAGGAGCAGAATTAGGCCACTCAGCCCATTGAGTCTGCTTCGCCATTCAATCATGGCTGATATTTTTCTCATCCCCATTCTCCTGCCTTTTCCCCATAACCCCTGATCCCCTTATTAATCAAGAATCTATCTATCTCTGTCTTAAAGACACTTAATGACCTGGCCTCCACAGCCTTCTGCGGCAAAGAGTTCCACAGATTCACCACTCTCTGGCTGAAGAAATTCCTCCTCATCTCTGTTTTAAAGGATCATCCCTGAGCCTGAGGTTGTGCCCTCTGGTTCTAGTTTTTCCTGCTAGAGGAAACATCCTCTCCACGCCCACTCTATCCAGGCCTCGCAGTATCCTGTAAGTTTCAATAAGATCCCCCCTCATCCTTCTAAACTCCAACAAATACAGACCCAGGGTCTTCAACCGTTCTTCATACGACAAGCTCTTCATTCCAGGCATCATTCTTGTGAACGTCCTCTGGACCCTTTCCAAGGCCAGCACATCCTTCCTTCGATACAGGGCCCAAAACTTCTCACAATACTCCAAATGGGGTCTGACCAGCACCTTATATAGCCTCAGAAGTACATCTCTGCTCTTGTATTCTCGCCCTCTCGACATAAATGCTAACATTGCATTTGCCTTCCTAACTGCCGATTGAACCTGCACGTTAACCTTAAGAGAACCTTGAACAAGGATTCCCAAGTCCCTTTGTGTTTCTGATTTCCTAAGCATTTCCCCATTTAGAAAATAATCTGGGCCTCCATTCCTCCTTCCAAAGTGCATAATCTCACACGTTTCCACATTGTATTCCATCTGCCACTTCTTTGCCCACTCTCCTAACCAGTCCAAGTCTTTCTGTAGCCCCCCTGCTTCCTCAATGCTACATGTCCCTCTACATATCTTTGTATCATCTGCAAGTGTAGCAACATAGGTGATGAAAAGCTTCTGCAGTAAAGTAGCTCCACACTGTGTGAGTTCTTCAATAATAATGTTCTCTTTAGTGGACGGCCCATTACGTTTGTAAATGTTTGTAAAAGGGGTGGCACGGTAGCACAGTAGTTAGCACTGCTGCTTCAGAGCACCAGGGACCCCAGTTCGATTCCCGACTTGGGTCACTGTCTGTGTGGAGTTTGCACGTTCGCCCCGTGTCTGCGTGGGTTTACTCCGGGTGCTCCAGTTTCCTCCCACATTCTGAAAGACGTGCTGATTAGGTGCATTGACCCGAACAGGCACCGGACTCTGGTGACTAGGGGAATTTCACAGTAACTTCATTTGGAGTGTTAATGTAAGCCTTACTCATGACTAATAAATACATTTTAACTTTAAAAAAAAACAGTTTTTCCCCGTAGCTGACAAGTTAATTTGCCATTTCTGTCTGTGGCGAAAAGTAGGCCCCAACACCTCTCCCCATCCCAACTTTCCACCCCTCGCCCACCGCCCCACCCAGCAACCCTCCTAATGAATGTTATGACCCAGGGCAGAAACTCCAAGCTGTTTTATGAAATCAGCCGAGACCATAGGTTTTGCACTTTGAAATTGGCACGGGTGAGCATAAAATGTTTCACTCCAGCTATGATTCAAGTGACCCACTGGGGAGCTTTTATCAAACAAAGTTTATTTAAGAACACAGTTAACATATAATAAGAACGTGAGCATAACTTTTCACAAATACAGAAAAAACCATGACATTGTATAAACTTTAACATCTAAATATACTGTTCCAAATGTGGTGCTGGGACCACAACTTTTCACAATATACATTAACGTTGTGTGTGCGATCTTACTGCCCATTCACACCACACTCCCGCTGCAGTGAAGATGGAAAATTTGGAGACAAATCTCCATTCACTGCAGTGGGATGGGAAAATCCCGCTGGCGTGAACAGTCGGAAAATTCGGGTTTTCAAGAAGCAGTTAGATATAGCACTCGGGGCGAAGGGGATCAAAGGGAATGGGGGGAAGACAGCATCAGGCTCTTGAGATGGATGATTAGCCATGATAATAATACATGGTGGAGCAGGTTCGAAGGGCCGGAGGGCCTCATCCTGCTACTATTTTCTATGTTCCTATGTTTAATTGGCTAAGTTCTAAGCTCTGGAATTGCCTCCCGAAACCTCTTCACCTTTCACCCTCTCTCCTCCTTTGGGGCACTTCACCAAGCTAATCTATCTGACCAAGGTTTTAGTTACCTATTCTAACATATCCTCAAGTGTCTTGGTGCCTGTAGATGGAATGTTACAGTAGATAGGACTAGGTAGATTAGGAATTAGATATAAGAATTAACTCAGCATCAGATAGAATAGCTGTTTTACATAAGTAACCGAACAGCATTAACATTTTTAATATGTTGCTTTAAAGTGTTAGTTTTAAAAGTTTAAAATGAAAGCAATGGAATGATTACATTTAATATGAAAGAATGTTGAATGTATTTAACTCAAGGCCTTACGTGCAAATAAATTTGAACTAAGATGAAAGTTTTAGCAACATAGTAAGACAGGCTAAGAAAAACAATGGACTTCTTGATTAAGAAACTGCATATTGAAACATAAAGTGTGTTATAATCTGGGATAAAAGCCAGACAGCAGATCAAAATCAGATATAAGAAAGAACAAGTTTGAACTAGAGAAAAAGCTAACAGAGATAAGGCTTCACGCTACATAGCAACAAGAAGCCATCTTTAATGAGGCATAAATTCAATCAGTAAAAGCAGACAAATAACACATCTGTATTTGAAGGTGTCAAACTATAATTGATTGAAGGACATGCCATTGTTAGATTGATAGAACTGTGAATGAATGAAATTGCTTTTAATTAAGAGCTGGGCTGTATAATCTGATAACAAAAAGTATAACCATTCTGCTTTTTGGCATGAAATTTGAGATCTTTTGAGAATGCCACATGGCTCATTTGCTGTGTAGGTGAAATCAGAGATCTCCTTTTCGGCCGAAAGAGACTTGTCTTGTTTTAATTATATGTTTGTATTTTCTGAATATTTTTAATTTGTAATGTTTTTTGATTTCAATGTTTTAATAAAAACTAGTTTAATTGAAGAATTTCATTGAACTGAATAAACTTTTTTGCCTTTGTGAAATGAAATGTTGAATGAAAAGATTTAGTCTTTGAGTTAATCAGGCCACCTAGAAGGATCCCCACAACAGTGCCAAACTCTCTTTAATAGCTGTGAAACACCCTAGGATGTTTAATGACATTAAAGATGCCAGATAAATACAAATTCTTATCATTGTTGTGGCAGCTTCTTCATGGTGTTTGTGCTGTTTAGTCATGGGTGCTTAATTAACTGGAAATGTGGTAAGCAAGTTACCTTGAACTCAATCTATTTATACAACTGTATCTTTCCACAACTCCATAAGGTAAAACTCCTATGTCTGTTGCAGCTTTTGGTCATGCCAATTGGCTTAAGTTTATCACATTTACTATTTTTAACTCTTTCACTCATCCGCTAAACCTTTGAATTGTTAAACAGTATGAATAATTGCAATTAATGTAGCTTACTAAGTAACTCGGGGTTATTCTCCAATTATCCCATCTGTCAACACCTTTGCCTGGTCCTCTATAGCTTTTAGTTTATTAACTTTGGAGAAATCCTCTGCTCTGAGGCCTAAGTTTGGTGGCGGAAGTGAGTGTGATTCCTGCTTGGAGGGGGACAACATTGGACCATAGAATCCTTACAGTTCCATTCAGCCTATCGAGTTATACCAACTCTCGGAAAAAACACCTTACCCTTTTTTTATTAATTTGTGTGACGTGGGTGTCGCTGGCTGGCATTTATTGCCCATCCCTAGTTGCCTGAGGGCAGCCGAGAGGCAACCACATTGCTATGGCAATTCCCCTAACCCTGTGCATTTACCTTGGTTAATCCACCTAACCTACACATCTTGGCGCACCAAGGGGCAATTTAACATGGCCAATCCATCTAACCCGCACATCTTTGGAGGAAACCGGAGCACCCGGAGGAAATCCACGCAGACACGGGGAGAATGTGCAAACTCCACACAGTCACCCAAGGCTGGAATTGAACCCAGGCCCCTGTCGCTGTGAGGCAGCAGTGCTAACCACTGTGCCACCATGTTGACATGACCGAACACGCCCAATCTTGCACTTATCAGCTCATTAACTATTTATTTGTGCGGAGAATGGCCAATCGCATGGCAGGGCGCACAGGGAGTTACCATCCCCACCGTTACCTCATGGGATTAAAGGTCCAGGTACCGTGGGGAAAACCTGCTGAGTAGAGTGTTGCTGTTGGTGTCTGGCACTCTACCTTACAGAAGCTGAGCGCCGATTCTCAGACACTTCTTCCTACCACCCCTGGGAGGATGACCCCATTGTTTCCAGGATTGCCATTGACCTTTGGAGATCTTCCCTCCACAGCTTCCAACCTCATAGTCCCCCAACCCCACACTTCCACCTTCTTCCCAAAATCCAGAAACAGGACTGTCTTGGTAGGCCCATCGGATCAACATATTGCTGCCCCACCAAACTCATTTCTTCTTACCTTGACTTCATTCTCTTTCTCCTTGTTTAGTCTCTTCCCACATACATTCACGATTCCTCTGATGCCCTATGAAATATCAACCATTTCCAGTTTCCAAGTCTTACTGCTTCCTCTTCACGATGGACATCCAATCCCTCTACACCTCCATCCACCACCAGGATGGTCTGAGTGCTCTCCTCTTCTTCCTTGAGCAGAGGCCCAAACCATCCCCATCCGTCACCACTCTCCTCCGCCTAGCTGAACTTGTTCTCTCCCTCAAACCATTTCTCCTTTAACTTGCCTCGCTCCTTGCAAATAAAAGATGTGGCTATGCGTACCTCACATGGGACCCAGTTATGCCTGTCCTCTTGTGGGCTTTGTGGAACACTCCTTATTCCAGTCCTCCTCAGGTCCCCTCCCACAGCTCTTTCTCCAGTATGTTGATGATTGTATCAGGACCGCTTCATGCTCTGGTTTGTCCCAGTCACAGGGAGCATTCAGGAGAGGGATGCAACAAGCAGGAGGCAGTGAATGGGAGAAGCAGAAAATAGGAGAGTCAGTGAGTGGGAGGGTTGATGAGGAGGTGGGAAGTGATGAGCAGGAGGTAGGTAGAAAGAGTTTTAAAGTTATTAAGAGTTTTTATATTATTAAGAGGATTTTTGGGCCAGTTTGGTTTAAAGCAGCCAATAGGTTTTTAGTGTAACAATTACAGGAGAGGAAAATTACAGGAGAGGAAAATAACGCACTCTTATGGGTTTTCTGAAGGGAAAGTGATCTCCATTTAGCACATTTTCATGTAGTTCTGTAGAAACACAAAATGAGTGCTGGACGAGGAATAGTTGTGGTTCCATCTTTTTGTGGAAAATTAACAACTGGTCTGACTTACCATTGGGGTGGCACGGTGGTCCAGTGGTTAGAACTGCTGCCTCACAGCACCAGGAACCTGAGTTCGATTCCTGGCTTGTGTCGCAGAATGTGTGGAGTCTGCATGTTCTCCCCGTGTCTGCGTGGGTTTCCTTCGGGTGCTCCAGTTTCCTCCCGCAGTCCAAAGATGTGCTGGTTAGGTTGATCGGCTATGCTAAATTGCCCCTTAGTGTCAGGGAGATTAGCAGGGTAAATAGGTGGGATGAGGATAGGGCCTGGATGGGATTGTTGTCAGTGCAGACTCGATGGGCCGAATGGCTTTTTTGTGAACTGTCGGGATTCTATGATTATTCTCCGGTTTCAATTCTGCCATCAAGTTTATTATTCTTTATTTTTACATTACAATTATACGAATGGATTCTGCTATGTTTTTCAGTAGTCACTGTGGATTCAAAGATCCATCCACCTCCCTGCTTCATAACAAGTTTCAACCTTATTTCCTTCAGGCACCCACCTACTGCTTACATCACTGACTGTTACTTAATAATGATGTGGAGATGCCGGCATTGGACTCTGGTAAACATAGTAAGAAGTTTAACAACACCAGGTTAAAGTCCAACAGGTTTATTTGGTAGCAAAAGCCACAAGCTTTTGGAGCCTTAAGCCCCTTCCTCAGGTGAGCCATTCACCTGAGGAAGGGGCTTAAGGCTCCGAAAGCTTGTGGCTTTTGCTACCAAATAAACCTGTTGGACTTTAACCTGGTGTTGTTAAACTTCTTATTGTGTTACTTAATACCCAGCCCCCTGGCCAATATATATATTCCTCAACCAACGCCACTTAAAAGAAAACATAGACTATCTGATCATTTATCTCATTGGTCATTTGTGGGAGCTGGCTGTGCCCAAATTGGCTCCTACATTACAAGTGACTACACCTCAAGTACTGCCAAGTACTTTGGTACGCTCTGAGGTTGCGGAAAAGCATATAAATACAAGTCATTTCTTGCTTCACCATCTTCCTGCATTCATTGTTAATTGAAAAACTTCAATTTGAGAAATAAAATCCTTTTGCTATACTGTCCAGCCATCTCCATCCTGTATCTGTACCCAATAACCATGAGGGATATCACAAGAGATTCACTTGTATTCCTTAAATAACCCATTAAGAGTAAATTGTCAGAAATTATACTGTGGTGTTTAAATACTGTGGTGTACTCCCTTGTTAAAGATTGACTGCACTGCTAAGGTTGCCCACAGGTACTTATGTTATCCATTTTATACAGATCCATGAATTTCCTAAAGAAGAACCTGGGTATTGATCTGCTTCTGGTCCATTTTAATGATGGTTTGCTTCAGTTTAGCTCTCACTCTTTCACCCTTCCTTTAGCTCTGTGCAGTCCGACTAATCCAGAACCAATGTTTTTGCTTAAATTAATTGATGACTGTAATGACTTCAATCAGGCCATTGAGTTTGGCCTAATGGAGTACAAGCTCCCTGATTAAGGATCCACAAAAAGATACCCCAAACACAAAAGGATGTCCCTGATTAAGGATCCAATTGATGGGCCAATCAGGAAGTCTTTACCTTGTATTTAACCGGGCGTGTCAGTTCCTCTGACACCCCCGGAGGTTGACTGCTAACTGCTAGCACTCTGTGTACTGCTGTTAGAGTTTGTAAATAAAGGGATTCTGGTGAAGGGACTTCTGCCTCCATAGACTGATTACAATGACTGAATTATTAGCCCACATTTGTAATGGGGCTGTAATGTTCCCCATGGACTCCTCAGCATGAAGTCTGGGCCTTTTAAAGCCTGCATTGGGCCTCAATTGAATAAAAATGTTGGACTATCCTTCTGATGTAGATGTGAATCGGGCAGTCGGTCGAAACCTTGAGCATCACTTCCAGCTCTAGCTCATTAAATATAGGAGAGCACCTCTTATCAGGGGGAATGCGGAAATGGCAATGCTATTTTTCAACAATATTTTTAATGGCACGCCTGCCCTGGAATCAGGGCGGGCAAGGCTCGCAAAACGGCATTCCCCATTGGCCACGGGCACGATCTTACGAGCCTCGGGCAGGCACTGCTTTCTATGGTGCATCTGTAAAAGTTGGGGTTGTAGGAGGAAAGCAGGTTACTGCAGGTCAGTTAGCCCGACCTCAGCCACCATGAAAATGCTGGAATCCGTTATTAAGAAACCTTAACAAAACATTTAGAAAATCAGAGGATGATCCAAGTCAACATCTTTGATCAATTTATTTGTTTTTAGAGGATTTAATTAGTAGGGTAGATAAAAAGGTAATGTTTATTAGTGTCACAAGTAGGCTTACATTAACACTGCAATGAGGTTACTGTGAAAATCCCCGAGTCACCACACTCCGCCATCTCTTCAGGTACACTGAGGGAGAATTTAGCATGGTCAATCCACCCAATCAGCACGTCTTTAAATCTGTGGGAGGAAACTGGAGCACCCGAAGGAAACTCATGTAGACACAGGGAGAATGTGCAAACTCCACACAGACAGTGGCCCAGGCCAGGAATCGAACCTGGGTTCCTGGCACTGTAAGGCAGCAGTGCAAACCACTGTGCCAACATGCAGGGGAACCAATAGATGTGGCATCGTGGATTTCAAAAATATATTCAATAAACTGCCACAATAAAAATATTAATACAGAAGATAATGCGTCATGGAGTTGGGGGGTAATATATTTGATCTAATTGATTTGTGCTGCCAAATAAACCTGTTGGACTTTAACCTGGTGTTGTGAGACTTCTTACTGGGTAATATATTGGCAGGGATAAGGGATTGGTTAACAGAGGGGATACAGAGGGGTGGGAATTGTTGCACGTGGGATGGAAAACTTGATGGACCAGCAAAATGTCTGTCAACTTTGGGCAGGAATTTCTGGTCCCATGATGGGCGGAACTGAAATATTTTGCCCAGAGAGTAGGGATAAATGGAACATTTTCAAGTTGGCAGGATGTGGCTGGTGGAGTGTCACAAGAATTCAGCTATTTACAATCGGTATTAATGATTTAGTCAAAGAGACGGAGGCTAGTATATCTAGGTTTGCTGACAATACAAAACTAGATGGAATGCAAGCTGTGAGGAGGACACAAAGTAGCTGAAGATTTAGGCTAGTTAAATGAGTAGGATTTTAGGTGACAGAGTATTAACATGGGGAAGTGTGAGGTTATTCAATTTGGTAGCAAAAATAGAAAAACAGAACTTTTTTTAAATAGTGTGAAACTTTTAAATGTTGATGCTCAGAGTGTTTTGGGTGTACTGAGAATCATAGAATCCCAACAGTGCAGAAGAAGGCCATTTGGCCCATTGGGATTGCATACACAACAATTCCATCCAGGCCCTATCCCCATAACCCCACATATTTACCCTACCAATCTCCCCTGACACTAAGGGGTAATTTGCATGGCCAATCATCCTAACCTGCACATCTTTAGACTGTGGGAAGAAATTAGAGCACCCGGAGGAAACCCACATAGACACGGGGAGAATGTGCAAAATCCACACAGTGACCCAAGGCCAGAATTGAACCCGGCTCCCTGACACTGTGAGGCAACAGTGTTAACACTGTTGTACTTGGTACAAAGAACACAGAAAGTTAGCATGCAGGTACAGCAAGCAGCTAGGAAGGCAAATGACTTGTTCGCCTTTATCACAAAGGGTTTGTAGTACAATGATAAAGATGTCTTGCCACAACTGTATTAGGCTTTGATAAGGCCACAGCTGGAATACTGGAATTTTGTTCTCAATATTTAAGAACGGATATACTTGCATCGGAGGTATTACAGCAAAGGTTCACTAGAGTAGGATCCAGGATAAGAGGCTGGGTAAATTGGGCCTATACTCTCTGGAGTTTAGAAGAATGAGAGGTGATCTCTTGAAATATACAAGATTCCGAAGTAGCTTGACAGGATAGGCACAGAGAGGCTATTTCCCTTAACTGGAGAATCTGGAACATGGGGACCACAGTCTCAAGAAAAAGAGCTGATCACTTAGGATTGAGATTAGAAGCAATTTCTTCACTCAAAGGGTTGTGTTTGTTCCACCATTTAATATATTTAAGGTTGTGGATTTTGATTTGATTTATTATTGTCACATGTATTGGGATACAGTGAAAAGTATTGTTTCTTGTGCTACACGGACAAAGCATACCATATATAGAGAAGCAAAGAAGAGTGTGCAAAATGTAGTGTTATAATCATAGCTTGGGTGTAGAGAAAGATCAACTTGATATAAGGTAGATCCATTCAAAAATCTGATGACAGCAGGGAAGGAGCTGTTCTTGAGTCGGTTGGTGTGTGACCTCAGACTTTTGTATCTTTTTCCTGACGGAAGAAGGTGGAAGAGAGAATGTCTGGGGCGTGTGTTGATTACACTGGCTGCTTTTCCGAGGCAGCAGGAAGTGTAGACGGAGTCAATGGATGGGAGGCTGGTTTGCATGATGGACTGTGCTGCATTCACAACCCTCTGTAGTTTCTTGCAGTCTTGGACAGAGCACGAGTCACACCTAGCTGTGATACAACCAGAAAGGATGTTTTCGATGATGCATCTGTAAAGGCTGGTGAGAGTGATAGTGGACACTACAAATTTCCTTAGCTTTGGTATTATCACTAGACTATTAATTCAGAAACTCAGCTAATGTTCTGTGGACCCGGGTTCAAATCCTGCAGATGGTAGAATTTGAATTCAATAAAAAATATCTGGAATTAAGAATCTACTAATGACAATATTCAATTGTCGGAAAAACCTATCTGGTTCACTAATGTCCTTTAGTGAAGGAAATCTGCCGTCCTTACCTGGTCTCGCCTACATGTGACTCCAGGGCCACAGCAAAGAACAAAGAACAGTACAGCACAGGAACAGGCCATTCGACCCGTCAAGCCTGCATCGATCATGATGCCTGCCTAAACTAAAACCGTACGCACTTACAGAGTCCATATCCTTCCATTCCCATCCCATTCGTGTATTCGTCTAGTTGCCCCTTAGATGCCACTATCATACCCGCTCCCACCACTTCCCTGGGCAGCGGGTTCCAGACATTCACCGCCCTCTGTGTAAAAAACTTGTCTCGCACATTCCCTCTAAACTTTTCACTATGCACCTTAAACCTATGTCCCCGAGTACTTGACTTTTCTACCCTGGGAAAGAGCATCTGACTATCCACTCTGTCCATGCCACTCATAATCTTGTAAACCTCTATCAGATCACCCCTCAACCTCTGTTGTTCCAATGAGAACAAACCGAGTTTATTTGATTTGATTTGATTTATTATTGTTATATATATTAACATACAGTGAAAAGTATTGTTTCTTGCGCGCTCTACAGACAAAGCATACCATTCATAGAGAAGGAAACGAGAGAGTGCAGAATGTATTGTTACAGTCATAGCTAGGGTGTAGAGAAAGATCAACTTAATGCAAGGTCAGTCCATTCAAAAGTCTCCAACCTCTCCTCATTGCTAATACCCTCCAGACTTGGCAACATCCTGGTAAACCTCTTCTGTACTCTCTCCAAAGCATTCACATCCTTCTGGTAGTGTGGTGACCAGAATTGTACGCAATACTCTAAATGAGGCCTAACTAAGGTTCTGTACAGCTGCAGCATGACCTGCCAATTTTTATACTCAATGCCCTGACCAATGAAGGCAAGAATGCTATATGCTTTCTTGACTACCTTATCTACCTGCGTTGCCACTTTCAGTGGTCGGTGGACATGTACGCCCAGATCTCTCTGTACGTCAATACTCCTAAAGGTTCTACCATTTATTGTATAATTCCTACATGCATTGGACCTGCATTTGGACAAAGTGGTTGACTTTCAACTGCCCTCTGAACTGTTCTAGCAAGCCACTCAGTTCAAGGGCAACTAGGGATGGGCAATAAATGCTGGCCAGCCAGCGATGCCCAAGTCCCATGAATGAATCAAAGAAACAGACTGATTTTTGGGTTCCCAGGGAATATGGGAAGAGGGTGGAAAAATGGAGTTAAGGCCGGTGATCAGCCATGATCGTAGTGAATAGCAGATAGGGTTGCCAACTGTGATTAAACCTATTCCTGGAGATTTCATCACATGACTCACTTCCACACACCAGTCATTAGTTGGCAAACACACCCATCCCCATGGTGCATTGCCTTCCTGCACCAACTGGAAAACAAAAAGACTCATTACCCAATTGGATGATACTTGACTGTCAGCCAAATGGCCTTCCCCCCTCCCCCACACCACTCCATTTTAAATATTTCTATATCTGCTTCTTAAAGCCAGGTTGCACCATTGTTCTGACTGGTGGCATCTGTAGCTCATGTGAACTGTTTTATGTTAGAATCATAGAATCCCTACAGTGCAGAAAGAGGCCATTTGGCCCAACGAGCCTGCACTGACAACAATCCCACCCAAGCCCTATCCCCGTAACCCCACATATTTACCCTAGCTTGTACCCCTGACACTAAGGGGCAATTTCCCATGGCCAACCAACTTAATATGCACATCTTTGCTCTGTGCGAGGAAACTGGAGCACCCAGAGGAAACCCACGCAGACACGGAGAGAACATGCGAACTCCACACAGTGACCCAAGCCAGCAATCGAACCTGGGTCCCTGGCATGGTGAGGCAGCCGTGCTAACCACTGTGCCACCGTGCCATCCTTGTGCCACCATGCTGCCCTTCTGGAAGGCTTACAGAAACTTCAATAGCTAACAGAGAGAATTTGGCGCAGAAAAGCTCCACTTATAAGCGTCGCTTACTAACTTATAAATAATAGCACCCTTGATGAGGGAAATGTCTCTCAGACTGGTTAAGATGGTTTTTCAGAGTCTCGGTGCAGAATCGATGGGCCGAATGGCCTCCTTCTGCACTGTTGGGAATTTATGATTCTATGATATGATTCTTTGATTTGAGATGCAATAATTAGGAATTGGGCTGGAATTTTGTGATTGAGTGCTGGGTGCTGGAAGCTAAATTTGTTTCCAAGGGGACAATGATGCAATGTCACTTTGTACATCCTCCTCCTCACATGTTTGTCAGTGGAAAGAGCAGAACGTGATCCTTTTAAAGATAACTTTTATGCATATCTCTGAAATGGCCAGGGAAATGTGTCTGGGAACGCATGGATAATACCAGAGCAGATAACACAAAATTAATTTCAGCTACGATTTTCTGCAGGGTTGCGATACTCCTGGAAGTGTAGTGGACTGGGTCTTCTGTCACCTGATGGCATGAGCACCAACCCCATCAGAATTTCTGGGATTAAGATGTCATGCAGGTATGGAATGAGCTGTAGGTGTTGGGAACTTTAGTGATTGGGAGTTTGCCAGTTTGGCTGTTGCAGGCTCCACCCCAACCCCGGAGTGGTGCTAAACTACAGAACAAAGAGGAATCTGTTCAACCTCCACCGCCAACAGGCCAGATTCAAGGTCACCCCATCCTCTATCATTGAACCACAGGATGCAGATGATGCTTGTGTCTGCACACACTTGGAGGCCGAGCTCCAAGCCATTGTCAACAACTTCACCGAGGTGTATGAGAGCGTGGGCCTTACACTAAACGTTCACAAGACTCCACCACCCTGCTCCAGCCACACAGCACTGCCCCCCCCTCAACCACCCCCGCCGTCCCCCCCGCCCCCGCAACCGAGATGAGACCTTTCAAAACGTGGACCACTTTCCACACCTTACGTCACTGGCTGGCCAGCATTTATTGCCCATCCCTTGGAGGGCAGTTGAGAGTCAACCACATTGCTGTGGCTCTGGAGTCACATGTAGTAAGAAGTCTCACAACACCAGGTTAAAGTCCAACAGATTTATTTGGTAGCACAAGCCACAAGCTTTCGGAGCGCTGCTCCATCAATAGGTGAGTGAGAGTTGCGTTCACAAACAGGGCATATAAAGACACAAACTCAATTTACAAGATAATGGTTGGAATGCGAGTCTGTAAAGTAATCAAGTCTTAAAGGTACAGACAATGAGTGGAGAGAGGGTTAAGCACAGGTTAAAGAGATGTGTATTGTCTCCAGACAGGACAGTGAGTGAGATTTTGCAAATCCAGGCAAGTCGTGGGGGTTACAGATAGTGTGACATGAACCCAAAATCCCGGTTGAGGCCGTCCTCGTGTGTGCGGAACTTGGCTATCAGTTTCTGCTCAGCGATTCTGCGTTGTCGTGTGTCGTGAAGGCCACCTTGGAGAACGCTTATCCGAATATCAGAGGCTGAATGCCCGTGACTGCTGAAGTGTTCCCCAACAGGAAGAGAACACTCTTGCCTGGTGATTGTCGAGCGGTGTTCATTCATCCGTTGTCGTAGCGTCTGCATGGTCTCCCCAATGTACCATGCCTCGGGACATCCTTTCCTGCAGCGTATCAGGTAGACAACGTTGGCCAAGTTGCAAGAGTATGTATCGTGTACCTGGTGGATGGTGTTCTCACGTGAGATGATGGCATCCGTGTCGATGATCCGGCACGTCTTGCAGAGGTTGCTGTGGCAGGGTTGTAATGGCCTTGGCCAAGGCCATCCCCACACCCCCACTTCTTGCTTTCAAACAACCGCACAACCTCAAACAGACCATTGTCCACAGCAAACTACCCAGCCTTCAGGAGAACAGTGACCACAACACCACACAACCCTGCCACAGCAACCTCACCAAGGCAGCCTTCACGACACACGACAACGCAGAATCGCTGAGCAGAAACTGATAGCCAAGTTCCGGACACATGAGGATGGCCTCAACCGGGATTTTGGGTTCATGTCAGACTATCTGTAACCCCCACGACTTGCCTGGGCTTGCAAAATCTCACTAACTGCCCTGGCTGGAGACAATACACACCTCTTTAACCTGTGCTTAACCCTCTCTCCACTCACATTGTCTGTACCTTTAAGACTTGATTACTTTAAAGACTCGCATTCCAACCATTATCTTGTAAATTGGGTTTGTGTTTTTATATGCCCTGTTTGTGAACTGAAATTCCACTCACCTGATGGAGGAGCAGCTCTCCGAAAGCTAGTGGCTTGTGCTATCAAATAAACCTGTTGGACTTTAACCTGGTGTTGTGAGATTTCTTACTGTGCTTACCCCAGTCCAACGCCGGCATCTCCACATCATGGTCACATGTAGGCCAGGCCAGGTAAGGACTTTCCTTCCCTAAAGGACCTTAATGAACTAGATGGGTTCTTTCGACAATCGACAATGTTTTCCTGGTCATCATTAGACTTTTAATTCCAGATTTTTATTGAATTCAAATTCCACCATCTGCTGTGGCAGGATTCGAACCCGGGTCCCCTGAACTTTAGCTGAGTTTTTGGATTAATAGGCTAGCGATAATACTACTAGGCCTTCGCCTCCCCTGTTAAATCGACAATGAGGTTTGAGACCGCCTTCAGTGTGCCAGCACAGCCTTCGGTCACGTGAGGAAGAGAGTGTTTGAAGACCAGGACATGAGCCCTGGCAATAAGCTCATGGCCAACAAAGCAGTAGTGATACTCGCCTTCCAATGTGGCCCAAAGACGTAGACTATGGACAGTAGGTGCCTCAAAACCCTGGAGAAGTACCACCAGTGCTGCCTCCGCAAGATCCGACAAATCCATTGACAGGATAAGCACACCAGTGTCAGTGTTCTCGCTCAGGACAACATCCCCAGCATTGAAGCACCCTGACCACACTCGATTAGCCCCGCTGGGCGGGCCACATTGTCCGCATGCCTGACATGAGAATCCCGAAACAAGCGTTCCACTCGGGATTTTGACACGGCAAGTGAGTCCCAGGAGGGCAGAGGAAATACTTCCCTCCTTGAAAAAGTGCAACATCCCTAGTGGAACCTGGGAATCCCTGGCCCAAGACTGCCCAAAGTGAAGGAAAAGCACCTGGGAAGGAGCTGAACATCTTGGGTGGGATCTTACGGCCTAGCTCGAGCGAGACCGGAAAATCCTGCCCTAGGACAACGGACATTTCCATTGTCCGCTCCTCGCCCGCTCCGATTCCGTGGCAGGTGGAGCGGTAGAATTCCGGCGCTCGAGTTTCAACACCGAGAACAGGATGAAGGCAAGCGCCAAAAGTGAAAGTGCGAGGCAACCAGGGCCCCCCACCCACCCGTACCTCCAACCACCGTCTGCTCCACCTGTGACAGAGACTGTAGTTCACGCATTGAACTCAGTCACCTGGGAACTCACCCCGACCCCAAGGGACTGCCTAAGAAGGAGAAGCTAGCTTTGATCACCTGCAGCAACTTAAAAGGGCAACAATCCTCAGAAAACCAGGATGATCCATTGTTTGCAATGTCTGCAGGGCCCACTGTCGACATCCTGCAGGGTTGCTGATGCAGTTGTGCAAGTCCTGCTAAAGGAGGATCAAAGAATCAAGGAAGCTCGATTTGGTACAGAGGTGTGGAACCCCAAAGAGAAAAGATTAAGGCGAAAGATGTGCCGGTTAGATGGATTACCCATGCTAATTTGTGTTTAACTGTTCAAAGATGTGTAGATTAGGGGGGATTAGTGGCATAATTGCATGGGGTTATGGGGATAGGGTGGGGAGTTGGGTCTGGATAAGATGCTCTGTCGGAGAGTTGGTGCAGATTCGATGGGCCAAATGGCCTCCTTCTGCACTGTAGTGATTCTATGATTCTATGAATGGGTCCAGTGGCCAGAGCTTTTCATGTCAATTTCATACTACCACAACCTCACTCTCAGTGCAGGAAGAATTTTAATAGCTTTAAGGGGTTAGGAAAAATAAGAATTCAGCCACACCTTCTAAAAATACACTTCGACAAGCATGTCTGCAAAGAGTTCGTGTTCTTCTTTCACACTTTGAAAAAGTGCTTGAATTGGTTAGTGATTGAATACCGAGGAGACATTTTGGTGGACTTTACATCCCTAACCTTCTCATAGAAGTCATTTTGACTCACAGCTAGGCATGTAATCGTTCTACTAAAAGTGTCAGATGGAATCTAACTGCATGTCGCTGTCATTGTGCCACTGTAAGCAGACACCTGGGGTTTACTATTTTTATTGGTCCTGGAAGGTAATTCTCATTTTTGCTCTGTTTTTAAAGGTTTCAGGTCATGCTGGGAATTATTTTAAAATTTAATTCATGGGATATGAACAAAGAACAAAGAACAAAGAACAGTACAGCACAGGAAACAGGCCTTCGGCCCTCCAAGCCTGTGCCGCTCCTTGGTCCAACTAGACCAATCGTTTGTATCCCTCCATTCCCAGGTTGCTCATGTGACTATCCAGGTAAGTCTTAAACGATGTCAGCGTGCCTGCCTCCACCACCCTACTTGGCAGCGCATTCCAGGCCCCCACCACCCTCTGTGTAAAAAACGCCCCTCTGATGTCTGAGTTATACTTCGCCCCTCTCAGCTTGAGCCCGTGACCCCTCGTGATCGTCACCTCCAACCTGGGAAAAAGCTTCCCACTGTTCACCCTATCTATACCCTTCATAATCTTGTATACCTCTATTAGATCTCCCCTCATTCTCCGTCTTTTCAAGGAGAACAACCCCAGTCTACCCAATCTCTCCTCATAGCTAAGACCCTCCATACCAGGCAACATCCTGGTAAACCTTCTCTGCACTCTCTCCAATGCCTCCACGTCCTTCTGGTAGTGCGGCGACCAGAACTGGACGCAGTACTCCAAATGCGGCCTAACCAGCGTTCTATACAGCTGCATCATCAGACTCCAGCTTTTATACTCTATACCCCGTCCTATAAAGGCAAGCATACCATATGCCTTCTTCACCACCTTCTCCACCTGTGTTGCCACCTTCAAGGATTTGTGGACTTGCACACCTAGGTCCCTCTGTGTTTCTATACTCCTGATGACTCTGCCATTTATTGCATAACTCCTCCCTACATTATTTCTTCCAAAATGCATCACTTCGCATTTATCCGGATTAAATTCCATCTGCCACCTCTCCGCCCAATTTTCCAGCCTATCTATATCCTGCTGTATTGCCCGACAATGCTCTTCGCTATCCGCAATTCCAGCCATCTTCGTGTCATCCGCAAACTTGCTGATTACACCAGTTACACCTTCTTCCAAATCATTTATATATATCACAAATAGCAGAGGTCCCAGTACAGAGCCCTGCGGAACACCACTGGTCACAGACCTCCAGCCGGAAAAAGACCCTTCGACCACTACCCTCTGTCTCCTATGGCCAAGCCAGTTCTCCACCCATCGAGCCACTTCTCCTTGTATCCCATGAGCCTTAACCTTCTTAACCAACCTGCCATGTGGGACTTTGTCAAATGCCTTACTGAAATCCATATAGACGACATCCACGGCCCTTCCTTCATCAACCGTTTTTGTCACTTCCTCAAAAAACTCCACCAAATTTGTAAGGCACGACCTCCCTCTTACAAAACCATGCTGTCTGTCACTAATGAGATTGTTCCGTTCTAAATGCACATACATCCTGTCTCTAAGAATCCTCTCCAACAACTTCCCTACCACGGACGTCAAGCTCACCGGCCTATAATTTCCTGGGTTATCCCTGCTACCCTTCTTAAACAACGGGACCACATTCGCTATCCTCCAATCCTCAGGGACCTCACCCGTGTCCAAAGAAGCGACAAAGATTTCCGTCAGAGGCCCAGCAATTTCCTCTCTCGTCTCCCTGAGCAGTCGAGGATAGATGCCATCAGGCCCTGGGGCTTTGTCAGTTTTAATGTTCCCTAAAAAACCTAACACTTCCTCTCTCGTAATGGAGATTTTCTCTAACGGGTCAACACCTCCCTCCGAGACACTCCCGGTTAACACGCCCCTCTCCTTCGTGAATACCGATGCAAAGTATTCATTTAGGATCTCCCCTATTCCCTTGGGTTCTAAGCATAATTCCCCTCCTTTGTCCCTGAGAGGTCCGATTTTCTCCCTGACAACTCTTTTGTTCCTAACGTATGAATAGAATGCCTTAGGATTCTCCTTAATCCTGCCTGCCAAGAACATCTCGTGCCCTCTTTTTGCCCTTCTAACTCCCCGTTTGAGATCTTTCCTACTCTCTCTGTATTCCTCCAGAGCTCCATCTGTTTTCAGTTGCCTGGACTTAACGTACGCCTCCCTTTTCATTTTAATCAGATCCTCAATTTCCCTGGTTATCCACGGCTCTCGAATCCTACCTTTCCTATCTTTCCTTTTTACAGGCACATGCCTATCCTGCAGCCTTATCAATAGTTCCTTAAAAGACTCCCACATGCCAGACGCGGACTTACCCTCGAACATCCTCTCCCAATCAACATCCACCAATTCCTGCCTAATCCAGCTATAGTCAGCCTTCCCCCAATTTAGCACCCTGCCCGTAGGACAGCACTCATCCTTGTCCATTACTATCCTAAAGTTAACAGAGTTGTGGTCACTATTTGCCACATGTTCCCCTACCGAAACTTTGACGACCTGACCGGGCTCATTTCCCAGAACTAGGTCCAGTATAGCCCCCTCTCTAGTCGGGCTATCTACATACTGTTCCAAAGAACCTTCCAGTACGCATTTTACAAATTCCTCCCCGTCCGGTCCCCCAGCTCTAAGCACTTTCCAGTCTGTGCCAGGGAAATTAAAGTCCCCCACTACAATAACCCTATTTTTTCTGCACCTATCCAGAATCTCCTGACATATCCTTTCCTCCACTTCCCGTGGGCTGTTGGGTGGTCTGTAGTACACCCCCAGCATAGTGACTGCACCCTTCCTGTTTCTGAGTTCCACCCACAGCGACTCAGTACATGACCCCTCTAAGTTGTCTACCCTCTGCACCGCGGTAATATGCTCCTTAACTAATATCGCTACTCCCCCACCTTTTTTAGCCCCTCCTCTGTCTCGCCTAAAACACTGATACCCCGGAATATTCAGCTGCCAGTCCTGTCCTTCTTTTAACCAAGTTTCCGTCACCGCAACCACATCCAAATTCCGCACAAGCATTAAGGCCCTAAGTTCGTCTGTTTTACCCGTTACACTCCTCGCATTGAAGCAGATGCACTCCAGACCTCCAGGCCCAGTCAGGTCCTCCTCCTCCAGAGTGCTCCTCTTCTTAGCTGGCCTTGCCTTGGCCCCCAGCTCGACCCCAGCCTCAGTATTTACTGACCTCCTGTTTTGTTCCCCACCCCCCTGCCACACTAGTTTAAATCCTGCCGAAACACTCGAGCAAAACTCCCAGCCAGGATATTTGCTCCCTTCCAGTTAAGGTGTAACCCATCCTTTCTGTACAGTTGCCATCCTGACTTGAAGATTTCCCAGTTATCTATGAATTTAAAACCCTCCCTCTTGCACCAGTCCTTTAGCCACGCGTTCAACTGTAGAATCTCCCTGTTCCGAGCCTCACTTGCACTAGGCACCGGGAGCAGTCCAGAGATTGCTACACTGGAGGTCTTACTTTTTAGCCTAGCACCCAACTCCCTGAATTTCTCTCGTATGACCCCCCTGCTCTTCCTACCTACATCATTTCCCCCAATGTGTACAATCACATCCGTTTGACTACCTTCCTTTTTAAATATGCTTCCTACCCTCTCGGAGACATCCAGTACCCCGGCACCAGGGAGGCAGACTACCATCCTGGATTCTCGTTCAGTCCCACAGAAGCGCCTGTCCGTGCCTCTAACTATTGCGTCCCCCACAACTATCGCTCTCCTAAACCCCTTCTTTCCCTTCCGGACCCCTGAGCCTGTCTCCGTGGAGGCGATCTGGTCCTCGTGGCTTACCCCTGGAGGGTCATCCCCCTCCACAGAATCCAAAACAATATACCTATTGTGGAGGGGGACAACCACAGGGGATCCCTCCACAGACTGCTCACTCCCTTCCCTTCTCCCATCTGTTGCCCATCCCTTTCTCTTATGGGAGACTGCCACTGGGGTGCTTTCTGGCACATCACCCTTCTGACTATTACCCCTCCTAACCGTGACCCACTTGTCTTCCTTCCGAGACCCTGGTGTCACTACCTGACTATAACTTTTATCTATGACTCTCTCATTTTCCCTAACTAAACTGAGTTCATCGAGCCTCAGCTCCAGCTCCCTTACACGATCCTTCAGGAGATGCAGTTCCACACATCTGGCACAGATATGGACTTCCGGGAGGCAAGTTGTCTCCAGGAACTCCCACATCCCACACCGAATGCAGTATACTGGCCTCCCACTCATACCAGCCATGTCCTTTTTAGTTTTGGGGATAAAACAAAAAGGGGGTGTAACCAAAGAAAAACAAACAAACAACCTTCCTCGCCGAAGCCCTGTGAGCCAAAGCCCTTTTAGCTCTCACTCTGTCCCCTGCTCACTCTGCTGCCCGCTAACGACACTGCCCGCTCAAAGGTGCGGCCTACTTTTAAACCCTCCAAAATCTTCCCAGGCTGCTGCTGGGCCTATTTCCTGTTTAGAAAAAAAAACCTCCGATTTTTTTCACTAATTTAACTGAAAAATAATTAAATAAATTAGTGCACAAACAAGCTCCCTTACCCTCAGCCTGCATTTATTGCCCATCTCAAATTGCCCTTGAGAAGGTGGTAGTGAGCTGCCCTCTTGAAACGCTGCATCCATGTGGCGTAGGCACATCCACAGTGCTGTTAGGGAGAGATCCAGAATTTTGACCCAGCGACAGTGCCGGAACATTGATATATTTCCAAGTCAGTGGCTTGGAGGGGAGCTTCCAGAAACATGAAACACATAGAAACCCTACAGTACAGAAAGAGGCCATTCGGCCCATTGAGTCTGCACCGACCACAATCCCACCCAGGCCCTACCCCCATATCTACCCACTAATCACTCCAACCTACGCATCTCAGGACACTAAGGGCAATTTTTAGCATGGCCAATCAACCTAACCCGCACATCTTTGGACTGTGGGAGGAAACCGGAGCACCCGGAGGAAACCCAGGTGGTGGTGTTCCCAGGTATCTGGTGTCTTTGTCCTTGTAGATGGTAGTGGTTGTGGATTTGGAAAGTGCTGCCGAAGGAGCCTTGGCAAGTCGCTGCAGTGCATCTTCCAGATGGTACACACGGCTACCACTGAGTGTCGATGGTGGAGGGAATGAATGTTTGTGAGTGGGGTGCCCATCAAGGGGGTTGCTTTGTCCTGAATGGTGTTGGGTTTCTTGAGTATTAGAGCTGCCCTCATACAGACAAGCAGAGAGTATTCCATCACACTTCTGACCTGTGCCTTGCAGATGGTGGACAGGCTTTAGGAAGTCAGAAGGTGAGTAAATCATTGCAGGATTCCTAGCCTCTGACCTGCTCTTGTAGCCACAGTATTTATAGCTGGTCCAGTTCACTTTCTGGTCAATGATAACACCCCAGAATGTTGAAAGTCAAGGGATTCAGCAATAGCACTGCCATTGAATACCAAAGGCTAAAGGTTAGATTCTCTCTTGTTGGAGATGGTCATTGCCTGGTACTTGTGTAGCATAGGTGTTACTTGACAGCCCAAGCCTGGATATTGTCCAGGTCTTGCTGCATTTGGATGTGGGCTGCTAGGAATGTTTGGCAATGGATGATGGATCCCCAAAATAGAATCGTCTTACCTCATGTGAGGAGAAAGTTTTACAGATCTAGGAAAGGAAGGTCATAAAGGATGTTGGAGATGGGGAAATGGGACGGCATATGCCACATGAGGATTTATTCTTGGCACATTTTGCTTCTCTTAACTGTTAGTGAACAATAATTGGGAATCTGTACGTCGCCCCATTGTCTCCAAGTGACATGTGAGCCATATTATTGAGGAACCCATTTTAAACGCTTTTATCTTTCTATTGCCTTCGTAGATCTGCTACAGCCTGAAGAAAATACATATTTCTCATCATTTAACAATGCGAGTACTGCACTTCTTGCTTCTTCATACCTGTCAGGTCATTAACAATTCAGTGAAGAAGAGAGGTATGCACTGTGTGAAATATAAAGAATAAAGGTGTAGGAATAGTAGGTGGTGGCACCCAACAGTAATGATGACAGGGTATTTTCGAGAAGAGACAAATCAAGAAGTCGAGAGGTGTAGGAAGGGAATGCCAGAGCTTAGGACCTCAGCAGCTGAAGGCTACAGGGATAGGAGGGACTTGAAAAGAAGGATGTGAATTTTAAAATTGAGGCATGGTTGAATTGGGAGTCACTGAGCACAAGGATGATGAGTGAAAGGGATTTGGTGCACACTGTGGAAGAGTTTTGGATTGCTGCCACAGAATCTTTGGGGTGCACTGCAGGGTTGTTTGGTGTTCAGCCCTTTAATTTCTTACAACTTTGCTCCCCTTGAAGCAGCCAGACCAAGTCACGGAGTTTTTAAAGCAGCTGTTTAGTCAAGCGATATAGCTAGGACTCTGTGGTCAGCCAGAATACAGTCATACACAAGCAGATATAGCTTCAGATTTAATTACAAATAATTAACATATACCAATCAAGATATATAAGTTATCTCTGCTCACTCACAACTATTGGTTAGGGTTACATCATGCTTAAGATACAAATGTTAAAACCTATCACCACCGTTGCACGCCTGCTTAATTATAATATCCAATCAGTGTAAATTTTTGATCATGTTAGCTGGCCACTGTTACAAATTACCCTTGACATCCCAACTCCTATCTGGATTTGTATATACCAACTACCTCTCCCATGTCCAGATTTCTGATTTAATGAATTCTCTCAGACTAAAAGCCTTTGTTAGATAAATGAACCTATATTCCATGGTTTCCCCCTTGTAACTAGGCCTTGATGCTTATCTGTGTCGACTTTAGTGAAGACCTCTGGTTTCTCTTATAGCTGTTTATGTGATTTTTAAACCTGCATGATTATTAAACCTTTCAAGGTGTAATCCAACTTCAGCAGAGGTGAAAAAAGATAATACCTATCATACACTCTGTCTGATTTTCATTACTGAGGATACTCTTTGCAGGCACTGAGCACCCCTGTGTGCTGCGCCTGTCTGTCACCCAGCAGGTGACTGAAAAGAAAATGAACCTTATGGTTTGATATCAAAGAGCTGGGAGATTTGAGAGTTCAGGTTCACAAGATGTTACCAGCAGTATCACATTTATGTCAGTAATGGATATACCAGGAAGGCGATGGCCGAGTAGTATTATCGCCAGACTATTAATCCAGAAACTCAACTAATGTTCTGGGGACCCGGGTTCGAATCCCTCCACAGCAGATCGTGGAATTTGATCTCAATTAAAAATATATCTGGAATTAAGAATCTACTGATGACCATGAAACCATTGTCGATTGTTGGAAAAGCCCACCTGGTTCACTAATGTCCTTTAGGGAAGGAAATCTGCCATCCTTATCTGATCTGGCCCACATGTGACTCCAGAGCCACAGCAATGTGGTTGACTCTCAACTGCCGTCTGAAATGACCTCGCAAGCCATTCAGTTCAAGGGCAACTAGGAATGGGCAATAAATGCTGGCCAGTCAGCGACATCCATGTCCCACTATTGAATTTAAAAAATGGTCCTTGGACACAGAATCATCATGCAGAAGGAGGCCATTCAGCCCATTGAGTCTGCACCGACCACAATCCCACCCAGGCCCTATACCCATAACCCCATCATTAACCCTAGCTAGTCCCCCTGACACTCAGGCAATTTAGCATGACCAATCAACCTAACCCACACATCTTTGGAGTGTGGGAGGAAACCGGAGCACCCGGAGGAAACCCTCGCAGACACGGGGAGAATGTGCAAACTCCACATAGACAATAACCCAAGCCGGGAATCGAACCCGGGTCCCCGGCGCGGTGAGGCAGCAGTGCTAACCACTGTGCCACCGTGCCGCCCCTAAGGCCAATTTTAAACACGCCTGCTCAGCAGAAACCCAGCACTAAAATGGCCACAGCAAACTTAATCTTTGAGCAGATGAGAGGTGCGCCCTGGAATACAGCAGGCCCTTCTTTGAACTATGTTATCAAGATCCCCATTTCAATCTTAAGCTGAGGCCTTCCAGACGGGGTTTCTTTTCAGAGACTAAGTATTGCCAAAACTTAGCTAATACAAAGACTATTGGGAAGAGATAGCATTGGGCAGTCCAACACTTCTCTTGAGTTACATTACATTCATCAACATAGTTATACATTTCCAAATTCACTTTTCCCACCTCCTGGTTCATCCCGACCAAGTATGAATCAATCATCTTTGATGCAGGTCAATCATTGTTAATAAATGCCATATACTTCAGCCAACTGCATCCTGTCCTCTGACATCATGGGAATTCATTGGTCCATAAAATCCAGAAGTCCCTACCCTGGAAACCATGGATGAACAGGGATATCCACTGCTTGCTGAAGTCCAGATCTGAGGCGTTCAAGTCAGGCGACCCTGACCTGTACAAAAAAGCCAGATATGATCAAAGGCGATCCATCAAAGATGCCAAAAGACAATGCCGGACCAAGCTAGAGTCCCCAGGCTAGCCACATGGATCCCCGCTGACGATGGCAAGGTTTGCAAGACATAACAGACTACAAGATGAAGGCATGTAAAATCATTGGCACCAATGCACCCCTCCCTGATGAGCTCAATGCATTCTATGCCCATTTTGAGCAAGAGGTCAGCGAGAACATGGCCTCATCCCAGAAGTCTCGGATGCACCTATATCCGAGGTTACCACTGCAGGTGTCAGAGAGCATTCTTGAAGATCAACCCACAGAAAGCGACTGGCCCAGATGGGGTACCCAGACGAGCACTCAGATCCTGTGTGGACCAGCATGCGGGGGTATTCACAGACATCTTCAAGCTCTCTTTCCACAATCTGAAGTCCCTATCTGCTTCAAGAAGACGACCATCATCCCAGTACCAAATAAAAGCCGGACTATTGTCCGGTGGCTCTGACATCCATCAGTATGAAGTGCTTCAAAAGGTTAGTCATGGCACGAATCAACTACAGCCTCCCAGATCCTCCTGGATCCACTACAGTTTGCCAAGCGCTGCAACAGGTCCACAGCAGACGCCATCTCCCTGGCCGTGCACTCAACCCTGGAACATATAGATAACAAGGACATCTATGTCAGACTCCTATTTATTGACTACAACTCAACCTTCAACACCATTATTCCTATGAAACTCATCTCCAAACTCTGTGGCCTGGGGCTCGGCTCCTCCCTCTGTGACTCAATCCTGAACTTCCTAACTGACAGACCGCAATCAGTAAGGATAGGCAACAACACCTCCTCTACGGTCATACTCAAAACAGGTGCCCCGCAAGGCTGTGTCCTTAGCCCCTTACTATACTCCTTATACACTGATGACTGTGTGGCCAAATTCTCCTCCAAGTCAATTTTCAAGTTTGCTGATGACATCACCATAGTGGGTCGGATCTCAAACAATACTGAGATGGAGTACAGGAAAGAGATAGAGAATCTGGTGAACTGGTGTGACAACAATAATCCCTTCCTCAATGTCAACAAAACAAAGGAGATAGTTATCGACTTCAGGAAGCATTCATGCAGGATCTGAGTGCTCGTCCGGGTACCCCATCCGGGTCAGTCGCTTTCTGTGGGTTGACCTTCAAGAAAGCTACTCTGACATCTGCAATGGTGACCTCGGATACAGGTGCATCCGAGGCTTCTGGGATGGAGGCCATGCTCTTGCTGACCTCTTGCTCAAAATGAGCATAGAATACATTGAGCTCATCAGGGAGAGGTGCATTGATGCCAATGATTTTACACGTCTTCATCTTGTAGCCTGTCCTGGTGGAGGACATGCCCCCCTGTCCACATCAATGAGGATGAAGTAGAAATGGTTGAGAGCTTCAAGCTTGTAGGTGTCCGGATCACCAACAACCTCCTGGTCCCCCCATGCCGACGCTATAGTTAAGAAAGCCCACCAAGCCTCTACTTTCTCAGAAGACTAAGGAAATTTGTCTTTCACTAATATTTACAGATGCACCATAGAAAATATTCTTTCTGGTTGTACCACAGCTTGGTATGGCTCCTGCTCTGTCCAAGACTGCAAGAAACTACAAAGGGTCGTGAACGAAGCCCAGTCCATCACGCAAACCAGCCTCTCACCCATTGACTCTGTCTACACTTCCCGCTGTCTCTGAAAAGCAGCCAGCATAATTAAGGACCCCTTGCACCCCGGACATTCTCTCTTCCACCTTCTTCCGCCAGGAAAAAGATACAAAAGCCTGTACCAACTGACTCAAGAATAGCTTCTTCCCTGATGCCATGAGCCTACCTCGCATTAAGTTGATCTTTCTCTACACCCTCGCTATAACTGTAACACTACATTCTGCACCCTCTCCTTTCCTTCTCTATGAACGGTATACTTTGTCTGTATGACGTGCAAGAAACAATACTTTTCACTATATACTAATACACGTGACAATAATAAATCAAATCAAATCAAAATCTTGTCTCCTAGCAACTTCGATTACGCAAATCATAGGGTCAAAAGTTCTTGTTCCCACTGATTTGGTGATCTACCTTGATCAGAAAAAGTGAATAATCCTATTTATTTTAAAAACTTTCTCTGATCTTTACTGATCAAAATTGAACTCTGTGACTGCATTGTTCTGAAAGAATGCAGTTCTTTTTAGCTACATCCCATCTCAGTATGCCTCGGGGCAGCCTGCATTTTGGCTGAAGTGTACATCGGAAATACCTTTTTAAATCCAAAATACATGTTTAAATCTTTTAGCTGGTTCTATGTGTTTCTATGCAGACAGTACCTTCTGTAATATATTTAAGGCAGTCTGTGATTCTTATCCAAAGTTAATCCACTCAGTTTTTTAGTTGTCTTATTGGTGTTTTAAATCCCAGAGTATTTTGAAATTCTCTATCAGGCCTGTGCAGAGAAGCAACCATGGTTTCTCCGTCAGCCCAACCTGGTGGCAAGAGGACCTGGGGCCAGAACAGCCCCTAGAAAAATGAATTCATTCTCTTTCCTTTCTGCAGGCCAGCAGGAACACTGCCAGGTGGCATAATTCCTCGAGTTCCATCTCTTTTTCGGATGCCCAGAATAAACAGACAGACACCTGCAGGATATCGCTGCTCCCCAATCCAGCTCAGGCCCTATCCAGGTCAAACAGTCCAGGCCATGGGCCTTCATTTCCACCAGTCTAATGAATCTGGTCAGTTGACTTTGGTCAAATTCCTGAGACCTATGTATCAGCGTCCGACGTCCTAGCAGAGTGGCTTTAGATCAGAGCAAATCGCATTTAACCTTTGCGAGAAGAGCTAGCGAACTAAATAGAGAGCAGTTCATGTGGAATTGCAGATGTGAGTTGATATCCTACCTCATCAGCATGCCAAGCTATCAGACCGCCAGTTGCTTCTAAAATAAATCGGTTACCTAGGAAACCTGAGCTGACTGGTTTTTAATTCAAGTTAGAATGTCTCAGCAGAGTTGGGACAAAAGTATGCTGCATCTTGAAAAATAACATGGGACAGTATTCACACCACCACACAGAATGGTTGCAGTATAGAAAGAGGCCATTCAGCCCATTGTGTCCATGCCAGCTCTCTGAATGAGCATGAAGACTTAGTGCCAGATGTCACGTTTCTGGGTTGCCATCTTGGTTACCTCGATGTGTGCGCTAGCATCTCAGGGACAAGGCTGCATCTGCAAGTAGGGAAAAGCTGTGGACCTTCAGTCTCCCATCGGTTTCATATTCAGAGCTTCACTTTCTTGGCCCTTTAATCATTCTTGTCTTCTTCAGAGGGAAGGCAAAAGGACCAATGTATCCCAGGCTCAAAGCTGCTGTTGTCAGAGTCCTAATGCAATGGAGGACATGAAGTAGGGAATGGAAATCATAGAATCCCTATAGTGCAGAAAGAGGCCATTCGGCCCATCGAGTCTGCACCAACAACTATCCCATCTAGATCCTATGCCCGTAACCCCACATGTTTAACCCGCTATTCCCTCTAACCTACGCATCCTGGGACACTAAGGAGCAATTTAGCATAGCCAACACACCTAACCTGCACATCTTTTGGACTGTAGAAGGAAACCGGGACTCCCGGAGGAAACCTGCGCAGACACAGGGAGAATGTGCAAACTCCACACAGACAGTGACCCAAGATGGGAATTGAACACAGGTCCCTGGAGTTATGAGGTAGCAGTGCTGACCACTGTGCCACCATGCTGCCCAATGCTGAGCATAACTCTAGCAGGAAGCCCTGCCTGAGACACATAGTCAAGGGGAGTCAGGGCTTGAGGGGGGAGGGTCAGTAGGAGAGACCCAGGCAATGGAGGTGACTCTCCAGACCTCAGGCTTAACATAGAAAAGTCTCCTATTTATAAGTGAGTGAAAGGCAATGTCGGGCACGTCTGTGCTTGTCCTGAGATCTAGTACGTCACATAAATCACATTCTTCATGAAGTCCTGATGCCACATGGAGTTGGAGACATTCCCCTACTAGTGGCTTTGAAGGTGACCTCAGTGTTCAATTTACCGGCCTCTGGGTCTTTCCAGGGATCAGCAGGGGACTTGTGAGGCATCTCTCAGTCCGCAACACATCAATGCATAAAGAAGGTCACTGATGCCCTTTGCAGGAAGGCCCATCATTATGTTTGGTTAGCTCTGGGTGAGGAAAGCCAGACTCAAAGATTCACCGGCTCTGCAGCCATCTCAGGCTTCCTAAGGGTGCAGGATGCAACAGACTGTATCCATGTGGCTATACAGTCTCCTCAGCAACTGCCCCTAATGTTTATTAACCGCAAGGGCTACCATTCCATCAATGTGTAGCTGGTGTGTGACCATCACAAGTAGATCCTGCACGCGTGTAGACAGAACCCTGAGAGTTGCCATGATCCTACATCCTGAGTTACTCCAGATGTCTGAGATTTATGAGGGGTCAGAACGTCTGCAGGGATGGCTGCTTGGTGATAAGGGGTAGCCATTGAAATGTTGGCCACGCTCAAAGTCGTTCTGAGGAGAGGTCCAACACTGTTCACACATCCACATGCTCCTTCATAGAGCAGAACATCTGAAGATGCACTACAATTGCTTGGTGGCTCAGCACAATACAACCCTGATAGTGTTTCATGCATCATCGCAGTGTGTTGTGCCCTTCAGAATCTGGCTATGCAAAGAGGTGATCCCTTGCCAGAGGGTGAACTGGAGAAGGATGACAGCTCATCGAGGATGAAAATCCAGAAGCCCTGGAACCTCAGGTGACAGCCGAGAGTCAGTAAGAGCACGATGATGCCAACAGAGGGAGGAATGTGGGCGACCCGCCCGTGATACTTTAATTACTGACAGGTTTCAGAAAGAGTAAGGTTAAGTGGGGGCACATTGTCACGTCTCTCCCAGCCCTCGACGCCATTCCCTTTCATCTCAGGAGATGTCCAACCACTCGCAGTCAGAACGAGTCCAACATTCACATTTGTACATTCTGGCCTCATGAATCACCAGGCCATGATATCTGATTCGATCCACGATGCCGTGTGAATGAGCTCAGTCTGGGAACTGAGACTCCACTGAGGAACAAGAGGAATACGAGAGAAGGCTTGATGCTTTTGCTGCCATCTAATGATGCAAACACTGCCGCGACTCGGATGAGGACACGGCCAGGAATGTCTTGTTTTCTGCCCCTACAGCTGAAGAGACATAAATGCCACCAGAATATCAGTGCTGCTGAGCTGCCCTCACTCAATGGTATTACTTGTGGAAAAAGGGTTAGAAATGATTACATCACACTTCAAATAAAGATTTAAATGCATCTCATTGACATTACACAAGAGTGGGGAGACCAATTCAACTGAGGTTGATGTCAATCTCACAGTCAAACATTATCACTAAGTGAGAGGATGACTAAACCTCGATATAAGAGCATTCCAATAAATAAATTCACAACGCCTTCTCTTGACCAAAACATTCACATAATCCTCAAATGTATTCACAAAAGTGCAATTTATTCACAGCGATAGCACACCCATGACCCAAAAGTGACATCAAAATTTCTTAGCTTCCTAACCTGACCTGTACACAGCACCAACATCCACAGTAGAGGTTTATTTATTAGTGTCACAAGTAGGCTTACATTAACACTGCAATGAAGTTACTGTGAAAATCCCCGAGTCGCCACACTCCGGCGCCTGTTCAGGTACACTGAGGGAGAATTTAGCACGGCCAATGCACCTAACCAGCACGTCTTTCGGACTGTGGGAGGAAACCGGAGCACCCGGAGGAAAGCCACACTGACATGGGAAGAATGTGCAGACTCTGCACAGTCAGCGACCAAAGGCCGAAATCGAACCCGGGTCCCTCTCACTGGCACGCAGTTTCTGCTCAGCGATTCTGAACAGAACGGATTACTGCAAAGAAGTGTACAACTGCAACATTGCCATCAAACCAGCAGACAAAGGAGGGGCCACCGTCATACTGAACAGAACGGATTACTGCAAAGAAGTGTAGAATCACTGAGCAGAAACTGATAGCCAAGTTCCGCACACATGAGGACGGCCTCAACCGGGATCTTGGGTTCATGTCACACTATCTGTAACCCCCACAACTTGCCTGGGCTTGTAAAATCTCACTAACTGTCCTGGCTGGAGACAATACACGTCTCTTTAACCTCTGCTTAACCCACTCACATTGTCTGTACCTTTAAGACTTGATTACCTGTAAAGACACGCATTCCAACCATTATTTTGTAAATTGAGTTTGTGTCTTTATATGCCCTGTTTGTGAACAGAACTCCCACTCACCTGATGAAGGAGAAGTGCTCCGAAAGCTTGTGGCTTGTGCGACCAAATAAACCTGTTGGACTTTAACCTGGTGTTGTGAGATTTCTTACTGTGCTTACCCCAGTCCAACGCCAGCATCTCCACATCAGATTTAGAAGTGTCAGAGCAATGAACAACAACTGCTGTAATCAACGATTGGTTTTGAACCATCAGCCTTCCCTGTACTAGTGGGAAGTTTGGTTACCCACAGTCTATAAAAATGATGGCCTGCAGCAGATGGCCATTTGTATTTGGTGCAGGTGGCTTGTTGCTCCAAGCAACACGGTGGGTTAAACATTAGAGGGTTGGCCGTGGCGTAGTGTTATTGTCACTGGATTAGCAATCCAGAGACCAGGGGATAATGCTGTGGGGTCCCAGGTTCAAATCCCATCATGGCAGATGTTGAAATTTGAATCCACTAAAGTCTCATCATCCCGATTGTTGTTAAAATCCATGTGGTTCACCAATGTCCTTTAGAGAAGGAAATCTGTCCTTGCCTGGTCTGACCTACATGCGATAGGGAGGCATGGTGGCATAGTAGTTAGCATTGCTGCCTCACAGCGCCAGGGACCTGTGTTCAATTCCGGCTTCAGGTCATTGTCTGTGCGAGTCTGTACATTCTCCCCCTGTCTGTGTGGGTTTCCTCCGGGTGCTCCGGTTTCCTCTCACACTCCAAAAATGTGCGGGTTAGGTTAATTGGCCATGCTAAATTGACCCTTAGTGTCAGGGGGATTGGCAGAGTTACAGGGATAGGGCCTGGGTGGGATTATTGGTGCAGGCTCGAAGGGCCAAATGGCCTCCTTCTGCACTGTGGGGATTCTATGATTATGACTCCAGATCCTCAGCAATGTAGTTGACTTTTAAATGGCCTCTGAAATGGCCCAGCAAGCCACTCAGTTCAAGGGATGGGCATTAATTGTTGGCCCAACCTGTGACACCCACGTCCCATAAATTAATTTTTTAAAACTTTCTGAGTTGGAGTTCTGGCTTTTGAAGGAACCTGCGCTAACGTGTTTATGTTACATAACCTGAGCTAGGCTCAGCAGAACCACTCTAACATCGATGCACGATGAGTTAAAAATAGCAACCATTACTCTGTTAGCTCCAGCAATGTGGGTGTGTTAGAACTTAAATGTAACACTGATACGGCTCATAAGCCATGTGTTTATATTACATTAATTTCATTTCTTTCTGAATTCAGTCTCTGGTCCTTGGCGTGTTTCTCTCTCCACAGATGCTACCAGACCTGTAGAGTATTTCCAGCATTTACTGATTTCATTTCAGGATGTTGGGGGAGATGGTGGCATAGTGATAATGTCACCGGACTAGTAATCCAGAGCCCAGGCTAATGCTCTGTGGATATGGGTTCAAAGCAATATGGTAGCTGGTGGAATTTAAGTTCAATGAATAAATTTGGAAACAAAAATCTAGTCCCAGTAATGGTGACCATGAAACCACTGTTGATCACTGTACAAGCCTATCTGATTCACTAATACCCTTTAGGGAAGGAAATCTGTCATCTTTACCTGGTCTGGCCTACATGTGACTCCAAACCAATGTGGTTGATTCTTGACTGCTCTCTGAAAAACTCGAGCAAACTACACGGTTCAAAGACAATTAGGGATGGGCAACAAATACTGTCAGCAAGGACCGCATCACAGGAAAGAATGAAGTAATAAAAAAATGCACAAATCACAGGCCAAGCCAGCAGTTAAAGTCACCATTTTTAGCATTTTCAATCTCCGCTTGCAATAGCCTTAGAGATTTAAAGATCAAAGGTGGGATTTTCCTGTCCCGCCCGCCACAGGAATCGTAGCGGGCAGGACAGAAAATTTGGCAGACCGTGCAAAGGCCTGTTGACCTCGGGTGGGAATTTCCGGTCTTGGGGCATGCCTGGCTGGAAACTCCCGCCCCAAAGGTGCAATTACTTAATGGGGGCTATTTTAGACCATAAGATATAGGAGAAGAATTAAGTCATTCGGCCCATCGAATCTGCTCTGCCATTCAATCATGGCTGATATGATTCTCATCCCCATTCTCCTGCCTTCTCCCCGTAACCTTTGATCCCCTTATTGATCAAAGAACCTATCTCCCTCTGTCTTAAAGACACTAAGTGACCTGGCCTCCACAGCCCTCTGTGGCAACGAGTTCCACAGATTCACCACCCTCCGGCTGAAGAAATTCCTCCTCATCTCAGTTTTAAAGGAGCGTCCCTTCACTCTGAGGTTGTGCTCTCGAATTCCAGTCTCTCCCACTCATGGAAACATCCTCTCCACATTCACTCTATCTCGGCCTCTCAGTATTCTGTAAGTTTCAGTTAGATCCCCCCTTATCCTTCTAAACTCCATTGAGTATAGACCCAGACGCCTCAACCACTCCTCATATGACAAACCCTTCATTCCAGGGATCATTCCTGTGAACCTCCTCTGGATCCCCTATAAAGCCAGCACATCCTTCCTTAGGTATGGCCATGTTAGCCGTCAATGAGAACAGCGACGCAGATGGAAAATTCAGCGGGAATTGGAAAAAGCAAGATCAGATTTTCTATTTTCCAGGCCCCTCACTGGGGTCGTATTGGGAAATCTGCCACGGAAGGCTGGGAATCTCATTTTAATACACAATAATATCATTAGTTTTGGAACATTGGCTCTGTTCTCTCTCCACAGATGCTGTCAGATCTGCTGAGATTTTGAACCACTAAGGCTGGCTATAACATGGCCCATGCATCAACGCGCGATGGTTGAGCAGGTGATTGGTCGTTATTCCCTCCAGGATCCCGCCTACCCTGAACTGAATGTGATTTTATAGTGGAGCAGGCAGGGTCTTGGACCTCAATCTGGTGCATTGTACCAGTGATGCATTACTATTTTCTTTATTCCTGCATGGCATTTGGGTATGGTTGCACAGTGGCACAGCAGTTAGCACTGCTGCCTCACAGCGCCAGGGACCCGGGTTCGATTCCCGGCTTGGGGCATGTCTGTGTAGAGTTTGCACATTCTCCCCATGTCTGCGTGGGTTTCCTCCGGATGCTCTGGTTTCCTCCCACAGTCCGAAAGATGTGTAGGTTAGGTGCATTGGCCGTGCTAAACTGACCCTTAGAGTAACTGAACAGGCGCCGGACTGTGGCGACTAGGGGATTTTCACAGTAACTTCATTGCAGTGTTAATGTAAGCCTACTTGTGACTAATAAATAAACTTTACTTGACCTTCCAACTGGCTTTGACTGGAAATAGAATCATTTCTTAGGTGGGTGGCCACCATGGCAGTAACAACATCTAAATTTCTGAGTCTGAGACTGTGAACCTGAGTGCCGTGGCCTCAGCCCCACTGAAATTGGATGGACCTACCATGCTAGCTCAGGAAAAGAACCCTCTTGCAATTTTCAACTGTCCTTTTTGTGCCTATACCATGTCCATGGTCTTATTGCAGGCCTCCTTCCATTTTTATTCCCTTTACTGAAAAGTTTTACTGTTCTTTAGGCTTCCTACAAACACGTCTCTCAGGCTGATTTCTAAATTCATGCCATACCAACAGTGATGAGAGAGTTTCTCTAACTCGAGAATGTAATTTGCGACAGCCTCACTAGGTAACGGTTTCCTTCCACAGAATGCATCTCTCAGTGCAGTTTCATTCTTAGCCATCCCATTGTATGTGTCCAGAATCTCATTAATTTGGCACGATGGTACAGTGGTTAGCACTGCTGCCTCACAGCACCAGGACCTGGGCTCAATTTCCGACTTGGGGTCACTGTTTGTGTGGAGCTTGCACGTTCTCCCCGTGTCTGCTTGGGTTTCCTCCAGGTGCTCCGGTTTCCTCCCACAGTCCAAAGGTGTGCGGGTTAGGTGGATTGGCCATGTCAAATTGCCCCTTAGTGTCAGGGGGAGTAACCAGGGTAAATGGGGTTATGGGGGGGGATTGTGGTCAGTGCAGACTTGATGGTCCGAATGGCCTTTTTCTGCACTGTAAGATTCTATGATAATTTCAACATGTTCCACAACACTGGGGAATGCCCGACAATATTGGGATTTTCCGGCTGCGATCGCCCCAAGACCGGAAAATCCCACCCAAGGTCAACAGACCTTTGCATGGTCTGCCCCCACCCGCTACAATTCCCGGGGCGGGCGGTAGGGAAAGTCCCACCCTACATCAAAAGCATTTGGCCCCATTATGGTGAGGAAACATTTATTTTATTCTCATCTCCTATTTTTTTTGCTTTCAGCCACCCTTTTCTTGTAATTATGCCTTTACTGGGTTGATTTTTCCCATTATCCCCAACTTTCAGTGGCTTTTTTTGTTCAATTGCATACCATGTTGACTCACTGAGCTGTTGAAGTGAAAAGGGGTCAGTTTTCAAATCATTTTGATTTCCTCAAAGCCAGTTTTTGAAGTTATAAAAAGTGTACCACAATGTTCTCCCTTCATAATTTCTCAAAAGTGAACTGTAAAAGAAAATTCTATCCCAGCCTTGTCACCATTTTTCTGTTATGTAATACACTGAGAAAAGACCCACCATGTACACTCACTGCAAGTAGCCATCGTTGAACTAACTTTAGTTACAGCTCTCTGAAAGAGAGAGTAACAGAGGAGTGGAATCTTGTTGAGCCATCTCGCCTGCCAGCTGGAGACCCAGTGAGAGATGAGTGCTGCCTTTTTCTGGGGTTGCCCGCCCAACCACATGACGCCAATCAGGCAGTTGGGACGGCTGGGGCAGGTCTTCCCTTGGCATCAAGACCCCAGGTGGAGGGGAGACCTCACCTACCGAGAGCTGCCAGTCAGTCAGAGGCTGGCAAGCTCTTGTGCTCAGCAGCACCACTGGTGAAGCCATGGTTGCTGCTGGAAGACAGTAAGAGTTTTAACAACACCAGGTTAAAGTCCAACAGGTTTATTTGGTAGCAAATGCCATTAGCTTTCGGAGCCCTGCTCCTTCGTCAGACGAAGGAACAGCGCTCCGAAAGCTAATGGTATTTGCTACCAAATAAACCTGTTGGACTTTAACCTGGTGTTGTTAAAACTCTTACTGTGTTTACCCCAGTCCAACGCTGGCATCTCCACATCATGAGTACCATCGATGCTGCTGGAAGGACAGGCACTGGAGTCCTAGGGTTACGGAGTGGCTTCGGTCATAGGTAAGTGATGTGGATTGGGGAGGGGTTTGCAGAGAGTGGGTTGAAGGATGTAGGGGGGTGGGGGGGTGGGGGGCGGAGGTCAGCAGTTAAGGTAGGGCATTAATCTTTCTGGCATTCCCTTCCTAATGCTTGATCAGGCACTGGGTACCTTTGATCACCACCCCCCCCTCTCCCCAACAACCATCTCCCCTGCCAACCCCCCCTCCCCCCGCCAACCTGCCACTGTCAGAGGTGACAAACTGGCCACAGGGGGCAGCACGGTGGCTCAGTGGTTAGCACTGCTGCCTCACAGCGCCAGGGACCCGGGTTTGATCCCTGGTTTGGGACAATGTCTGTGCGGAGTCTGCACGCTGTCCGCGTGGCTGTGTGGATTTCCTCCGGGTGCTCCGGTTTCCTCCCACAGTCTAAAAGACGTGCTGGTTAGATGCATTGGCCATGCTAAATTTTCCCTCAGTGTATCCGAACAGGCGCCGGAGTGTGGCGAGTAGGGAATTTTCACAATAACTTCATTGCAGTGTTAATGTAAGCCTACATGTGACACTAATAAATAAACTTTGAACTTAAACAGTTTTACTGTCATGCACTCTACAGGCATGCCTGCAGCTGGGTTAATGCCAGCAACAATGGGGTGAGATCCTTAATTGGTTATTAGTTGGCCACTTATGGGTCTTGATTGGTGGCAGGCTGGGAAGGCTGGCCATGGGGCCTTCCCGTTCAGAACCCATTTTTGTTGGAGGGGTGAAGCCTGGTCCAACCTGATACACCACCATCCTGCCTAAGTGAATGCTCTTCCCACCGCCAAAGCTTGACACCAGCGAGAGCACAAGTAAAAAATAAAGTTTATTTATTAGTTACAAGTAGGCTTACATTAACACTGCAATGAAGTTACTGTGAAAATCCCCTAGTCGCCACACTCCGGCGCCTGTTCGGGTACACTCACTGAGGGAGAATTTGGCATGGCCAATGCACTTAACCAGCACATCTTTGGACTGTGGGAGGAAACCGGAGCACCCGGCGGAAACCCACGCAGACACGAGGAGAATGTGCAAACTCCACACAGACAGTGACCCAAGCCGGGAACCAAACCCGGGTCCCCGGTGCTATGAGGCAGCAGTGCTAACCACTGTGCCACCGTGCTGCCCACAGTCCAAAGATGTGCTGGTTAGGTGCTGCCCACAATAGTCTGGCTGAGGGGACAGCAGAGGGAGCAAGAGGACAAAATGCTCAGCTCTGACCATGTACTGCAGCCACAACCTAACTCAGAGGAACAGGTGAATGAGCAAACCTTTATATCCAGGTACAGGAACAAAAATAACTAAAAGGAAACTCTCTAGGGAAAGAGAAGAAACGAATTATGAATGCAGATCAACACATTGCAGTGAAACAAACTGGATGAATTTCTTTGTAAAATATAATAACTCTAAAACTGGGCTTTGGGCTGCCGCATTTGAGTAGCTCCAGCACCACCTGCTGTTCCCTTTACCAACTCAGTCGATCCTTCCTGTGAAACCATCCGTGGACCAAAATAAAATCACTGAATCATAGAAATCCCTACAGTGCAGAAGGAGGCCATTCGGCCCATTTTGTCTGCACTGACAACAATCCCACCCATGCCCTATCCGCATAATGCCACCTATTTACGCGGCTAATCCTTCTAAACTGCATCCCGGAATACCAAGGGTCAATTTAGCGTGACCAATCTACCTAACCCCGCACATCTTTCGGACTGTGGGAGGAAACCGGAGGCACCCGGAGGAAACCCACGCAGACACAGGGAGAACGTGCAAACTCCATACAGGCAGTGATCCAAGCTGGGAATCGAACCTAGGTCCCCAGAGCTGCGGGGCAGCGCTAACCACTGTGCCACCGTGACACCCATGCCGGAAAGACTCGGGTAGTTTTTGTGGCGAGAATTAAGTTGATGACCTTTCATCAAAGCCTTCAAAGTTCAGGAGCAGGAAACATTAATTGTACACTGGTGAAGAACCACAAATTCTAAGTATAGGGCGGGATTCTCCGGTTCTCATCCGCGACGGGATCCATTGCGATCGGAAAATTTGGCGTTCCAGCCAAAACTCCATTCATTGTTGGCAGCACTGGAGAACCCCAGCCACGATCGAGGACGCAGGATTTCGGCCATATGATCTATTTGATGGTCAGCAGCGGTGGACGGATGTGTGTACGGTGACCAGCCATTGTCTTTGATTTGATTTATTATTGTCACATGTATTAGCAGACAGTGAAAAGTATTGTTTCTTGCGCGCTATACAGGCAAAGCATACCGTTCATAGAGAAGGAAAGGAGGGAGTGCAGAATGTTGTGTTACAATCATAGCTAAGGTGTAGAGAAAGATCAATTTAGTGTGAAGTAGGTCCATTCAAAAGTCTGACGGCAGCAGGGAAGGAGCTGTTCTTGAGTCGGTTGGTACGTGACCTCAGACTTTTGTATCTTTTTCCCGACAGAAGAAGGTGGAAGAGAGAATGTCTGGGGTACGTGGGGTCCTTAATTATACAGGTTGCTTTTCCGAGGCAGCAGGAAGTGTAGACAGTCAATGGATGGGAAGTTGGTTTTGCGTGACGGATTGGGTTACATTCACGACCTTTTGTAGCTTCTTGCGGTCTTGAGCAGAGCAGGAGCCATACCAAGCTGTGATACATCCAGAAAGCATGCTTTGTATGGTCATCAAAGGGTCATCTGGACTCGAAACATCAGCTCTTTTCCCTTCTTACAGATGCTGCCAGACCTGCTGGGATTTTCCTGCATTTTCTCTTTTGGTTTCAGATTCCAGCATCAGCAGTAATTTGCTTTTATCCATTGTCTCCTGTACATTAATTGCCCGGGATACTACTTGTCCCAAATTTCTCCACACAGCAATTGGAGAGAGAGCTGGAGTCTCCTCTTGCCGCTGCCTGGATACCTTTGGTATCCGCCCATGCACTCTGTTCTGGTGTGCAAGCATAGCCCACTCTGCTACAAGATGCAGGAGGACTGACCAGTGCTCATAAGGCACAACATGTCTGACTAAGAACAAAGAACAAAGAAAATTACAGCACAGGAACAGGCCCTTCGGCCCTCCAAGCCTGCACCGACCATGCTGCCCGACCGAAATAAAACCCCCTACCCTTCCGGGGACCATATCCCTCTATTCCCATCATATTCATGTATTTGTCAAGACGCCCCTTAAAAGTCACTACCGTATCCGCTTCCACTACTTCCCCACGGCAACGGGTTCCAGGCACCCACTACTCTCTGTGTAAAACATCTGCCCTGTACATCTCCTTTAAACCTTGCCCCTCGCACCTTAAACCTGTGCCCCCTAGTAATTGACTCATCCACCCTGGGAAAAAGCTTCTGACTATCCACTCTGTCCATGCCCCTCATAATCGTGTAGACTTCTATCAGGTCGCCCCTCAACCTCTGTCGTTCCAGTGAGAATAAACCAAGTTTCTCCAATTTCTCCTCATAGCTAATGCCCTCCATACCAGGCAACATCCTGGTAAATCTTTTCTGTACCCTCTCCAAAGCCTCCACATCCTTCTGGTAGTGTGGCGACCAGAATTGAACACGATATTCCATGTGCGGCCTAACTAAGGTTCTATAAAGCTTCAACATGACTTGCCAATTTATAAACTCAATGCCCTGACCGATGAAGGCAAGCATGCCGTATGCCTTCTTGACTACCTTCTCCCCCTGCATTGCCACTTTCAGTGACCTGTGTACCTGTACACCCAGATCCCTCTGTCTGTCAATACTCTTAAGGGTTCTGCCATTTACTGTATATTTCGTATCTGTATTAGACCTAATGCTCACGTGGGGCACCATGTTTTTCTTGTCAAAGCTTTCTATATAAATGCAATCTCTTTTATTTTATCCACAATCATAGAATCCCTACAGTGCAGAAGGAGGCCATTCGGCCCATCAAGTCTGCACCGACCACAATTCCATCCAGGCCCTAACCCCATAACTCCATACATTTACCCTAGCTAGTCCGCCTGACACCGGAACATCCGGAGGAAACCCACGCAGACGCGATGAAAAAGTGCAAACTCCGCACAGACAGTGACCCAAGTTGGGAATCGAACCCGGGTCCCTGGCGCTGTGAGGCAACAGTGCTAACCACTGTGTCACCCACAAAAACATTTATTAAAAACATTTACCAGAATTTGGCAGTATCTTGGTTCCGGCAAGAAAACTGGTGGTTGGAATTTTCCAGCTATTCACGCCATGCTGCCACTGACCAGAGAATCCCGCTGGCGTGAATGGCCGGAAAATTCCGGCAGGCGTGTTTCTCTCCAGAGAAACGGGTCAGTTTTCCTCCAGATCAAACCGCACTCTGCCACTTTGACTTTTACACCATCGTGCAGGGGCTAAATATGGTGGCAAAGCCTGGCTGCACTGAGATCAGTGCGCCATGTTTAAAGGGTGCCCCGATCAGGACATGAATGAGCCTCCCTCCAGCCCACCATGGAGATCTCAGGGGTCCCCCCCGCCCCCCCCCCCCCCCCCCCCCCCCACTATGCCCCCCTTCTGCCCCACAATCAGTCAGTGCCTCTCCCCCGCATCCACATCAGAAACACCACTTCACCCCCATCAGAGCTGGCACTTGTTGCCCCCTTCAGAATCAACACCTCTTCCCACCCCACCAACAGTCACTGCCGGCACCGCCCTCCCCCCCCCCCCCCCCCGCCCCCCGCCCCACTTCCCCCCAAACATCAGACCCTTGTCGCCCGATTCCCTCACCCACTGGGCAGAGCGAGCACGAGTAGGTGGGAGTTGGTGCCCCAGGAGGGTGGAAGCCAGCAGGTTCAAGGTGGTGTACAGGGTTTACGAATTGAGTGTGGGGGAAGTTGGAGTGTGGATGGAGTTGGGGAGAGAGACTTTTGAGTGAGCGGGGCAAAGGTGGCTGGAAAGACAGGCTTCACAGTCTCCTCCAAACAGTCTCGCTATCTTGACCCACACAGATCAACATCCTCATCAACGCTCCACCGCTCTCAAAGTGTCCCTTAGTTTTTTTCTTCACAGAGTTGGTTACCCTGGATGTGTGAGACACACACGCGTTATTGGGCACGCAGACTTTAAGCCTTATCCTGCAAGCCATCATGCTTAGCACTCCCTCATGTGGCTGAGAGATGAATGTGCTGTGCTGGGCTGACTAAAGTGCTGTTTAGAGCTTTATGCGTCCTGGGCAACTAATCTGAGTTCTGCTCACCCAGTGTCCATATAAAGCAGTAAGTTGATCAGGTTTGAACCTCCTTCTTAAAGGCGTTAGAATTAAGTTGCTAGAAAATAGGACAGCTATTGAAGATTGTGTCACCTTTAATGTCAATATCACTCACACGTCCTCACTCATTGATCACTTGCTTATCATAGAATCATCGAATCCCTATAGTGCAGAAAGAGGCCATTCGGCCCATTGAGTCCGCACCAACCGCAATCCCACCCAGGCCCTATTTCTGTAACCCCACATATTTACCCTGCTAATCCCCCTGACACTAGGGGCAATTTAGAATGGCCAATCAACCTAACCCGCACATCTTTGGACTGTGGGAGAAAACCAGAGCACCCAGAGGAAACCCACGCAGACACGGGGAGAACGTGCAGACTCCACACAGACAGTGACCCAAGGCCGGAATTGAACCCGGGTCCCTGGTGCTGTGAGATAGCAGTGCTAACCACAGTGCCGCCGTGTAGAATGGGTTGATTTGTGTTGGCGCTCTCTCTCACAGGGGTGGGTGATACAGGGCTGCCTGTCAGCATCCCGTCAGGCCTTTCAATCTTGTGGCATGCTAGTGGAAATTTACATCGGTGTTAAACCCAACTGCTAATGTGTGATGCGCACAAGGCAGTCCTCATTTCGCCAGAGACTTCGGGGTGAGTGCAGCAACTTTCTGTCACAGTGTTATGCTGATCCTGATGTGCTGTAGATCATGTTGTCGGGCAGCTCCTGCCTCCATCCCCATACCATGCTGGTCTTCATGGACAGCACCGTGCTGCTGGACCCATGGATGCCAAGTCTTGGGTTGTTAGATCTGTCTGAAATCCCATTTAGCACAGTGGTAGTGCCACACAACATGACGGAGGGTATCCTCAATGTGTGGACAGGACTTTGTCCTGATGCATCTATCCATGACAGTGTAGGGCAGCACAATGGCACAGTGGGGTTAGAATTGCTGCCTCACAGTGCCAGGGATCTGGGTTCAATTCTTGCCTCGGGTCACTGTCTGTGTGGAGTTTGCACATTCTCCCCATGTCTGCATGGGTTTCCTCTGGGTGCTCTGGTTTCCTCCCACAGTCCAAAGATGTGCAAGTTAGGTGGATTGGCCATGTTAAATTGCCCCTTAAGTTCAGGGGGCCATTAGGGTAAATATGTGGGGTTACGGGGATAGAGTCTGGGTGGGATTGTTGTCAGTGCAGGCTTGATGAGCCGAATGGCCTCCTTCTGCACTTTAGAGATTCTATGACCCTCCAGTGTTACCAAGTTGCATCAGTCCTGTGCCTGGGGTTGGGGAGTATGAGGCTCTCCTTACCCCCTGGTTCCACACGCCAGTGTCTATCTGGGCAGCATTGCTCTATGGAACGCGTACTTACTCTTTTAATCCCCTGACACTAAGGGGTAATTTAGCAAGGCCAATCCACCTAACCTGCACATCTTTGGAGTGTGAGATGAAACCAGAACACCCGGAGGAAACCCATGCAGACAAGAGGAGATGTACAAACTCCGCACATTGACCAAAGCTGGAATCAAACTCGGGTGCCTGGCGCCATGAGGCAGCACTAACCACTGCTAACCACTGTGCCACCGTACTGCCCCTTCACATTCTCCAGCCCACCACAACGAAGCTCTGAAGTTTGACCGGTGGTGGAGTGCGAGGTGAGGCCGGTGGCCGGGGAGGGGGGGTGGGGGGGGGGGGTGTGGCCTAATGAAGTCAAGTGGAAGGAGGGTTGTGCAAGAAGGTGGGGGAGGGGTGAGGGCTCATGATGGAATGCGGAGGAACAAGGAGGTGGATGAAGAAGATGAACACTGGAAAGCAGACTGAGGGGAGGGAAACTGGACCTTGACGAGGCTGCATGAAAAGCTTACGAACAAGAGGGTCAAAGTTATTTCCTGGAAGGGGATGCAGAAAGACTCCAGAGGTGGTGGGTAGATGTACAAGTGGGGCATCGGCACCTCACAGATGATGGGCCCTGGGGGGAGGGGGAGGATGACTTAATCGAGGAGCAGACTTCTTGAGGCTGCTATAGCCTTTTCCCTCTGGGTTGCTGACATCTCGCACGCTCTAGTGAAGACAAATGGGCTGGACAGTGAAGAGGCAGTACGGTGGCACAGTGGTTATCGGTGGTTAGTGCTGCCTCACAGCGCCAGGCACCCGAGTTCGATTCCGGCTTCGGTCACTGTGCGGAGTTTGCACATTCTCCTCGTGTCTGAGTGGGTTTCCTCCGGGTGCTCCGGTTTCCTCCCACACTCCAAAGATGTGCAAGTTAGGTGAACTGGCCTTGCTAAATTACCCCTCAGAGTCAGGGGATTAGAAGAGTAAATACGTGGGGTTACGGGGTTAGGGCCTGGGTGGGATTGTGGTCGGTGCAGACTCGATGAGCTGAATGGCCTCCTTCTGCACTGTAGGGATTCTATGATATGAGTGTGCTGGAGTGTGCCAACCCACCTAACCTGCACATCTTTGGAGTGTGGGAAGAAACTGGAGCACCTGGAGGAAATCTATGCAAAAACACGGAGAACATGCAAACTCCACACAGTGACCTGAGGTCAGAATTGAATCCAGATCCCTGGCGCTGTGAGGCAGCAATGCTAACCACTGTGCCATCGTCCTGGCGCCAGGAACTTCAAACCCACGAGATGAGTGTAGGTGGATGAATCAGCTGCTGGCTCACTGGGACAGTTGGAGGGGAACTTGCCTGTGTATAATGAATGAGTTTCCAAGCGCAAAATCTGGTGTGGGATCCTGCTATCCTGGCCAGTGAGACAGGCACTGTACTTAGTCTCAAAATGGGAGGATTCTACCATTGGTTTTTCCAGTTTGTAAGATTTATTACAACAGTGAAACTTCATTAAAAAGTCAAAAGATTCTGCAGAAACACTGGCAGAAGTGTGGATTTGGAATGCAGGTGAAGAGTTGCCTTAGTATTTCTGATATAATTCTGCACCAAATATTTTTTTTTACATAGAATGTGCGGCACTGGTTCATGTCATTATTTATGCTCTGCACAAGCATTACTCAAACCGTTCACGGTAGGATTTTCTTCTTGACTTAATCCACTTTTTGGGATATTGATTGGATTATGTGCTGTTGTGATTTTCATAGTATCATAGGATCCCTACAGTGCAGAAGAGGCCATTCGACCCATCAGGTCTGCACCGACCCTGCGACAGAGTAACGTACCCAGGCACTCTTCCCCACCCTATCCCTATAATGCCACACATTTCCCATGGCCAACCCACCTAACCTGCACATCTTTGGAGTGTGGGAGGAAACTGGAGCACCCGGAGGAAATCCATCCAAAAACAGGGAGAACGTGCAAACTTCACACAGACAGTGACCTGAGGTCAGAATTGAATCCAGGTCCCTGGCGCTGTGAGGCAGCAATGCTAACCACTGTGCCACCGTCCTGGCCAATTTGCCTCTCCATTGTAATTAAGAGGACCTCATCCCTCAAGCCATGGAAGATATGAACATCTGCGTAAAAAGGATCAATTCTCCCTCCTCCTGGTGACTTACCCTCACCAGCAACAAGCTTAAAATCAATGAATAAAATATTTGCCCCACATCAAGATCCTTGTGCAACCTTGCTAGGTTAATCCCACACCACCATCACTCCCCTACCCTGTTGGTAAGGTAGTTTTAACCTTCAATGCTGCAGTCTCGTTGGCACAGCGTTGCCTCCTCCACTGCTCAGAGATGCTGTCGTCAGCCCAGTTGCTGTGAGGATGTAGCTGATAAATGTTGGAAATCATCAGCATGGAGGGAAAGGTGAAAATGAGTAGTTTAGTCCAATATCGTTATCCACGGCCTCAATCACAGTTTCTGAGTGAGACAGTGATCGGCTTGTACTTCCTCCAAGTGAGTATACACTATTCACTCCTCAAAAACCAAATTCAGGTCAGATGGTCCCTTTGCTGAACACCTCCATTCTACCCACCAGGCTTCACATTGAGATTTTTTTGATTTTGATTTGATTTATTATTGTCACATGTATTAATATACAGTGAAAAGTATTGTTTCTTGCGCACTATACAGCAAAGCACACCGTTCACAGAGAATGAAAGGAGAGAGTGCAGAATGTAGTGTTACAGTCATAGCTAGAGTGTAGAGAAAGATCAACTTAATGCAAGGTAGGTCCATTCAAAAGTCTGATGGCAGCAGGGAAGAAGCTGTTCTTGAGTCAGTTGGTACATGACCTCAGACTTTTGTATCTTTTTCCCGACGGAAGAAGGTGATGTATATCCGGGGTGTGTGGGGTCCTTAATTATGCTGGCTGCTTTGCCGAGGCAGCGGGAAGTGTAGACAGAATCAATGGATGGGAGGCTGGTTTAATTTCCTCCATTGTGTTGTGTGTCATCGCCACCGTGCTAAATGGGATAGATTTTGAACAGATAAAGGGAAAATACTGCAGGTGCGGGAATCTGAAACGAAAAACAGAAAAATGCTGGAAAATCTCAGCAGGTCTGACAGCTGGAGAGCTGTGGCGAAGGGTCATCCAGACTCGAAACGTTGGCTCTATTCTCTCTCCACAGATGCTGTCAGACCTGCTGAGTTTTTCCAGCATTTTCTTGCCTTCGAACAGATCTAGCAACTCAAAACTGGGCTTCCAAGAGGCATCTGGGCCACCAACCAGCAGCAGAATTGTACACAACCACAATCTGTAATCTCAAGGCCCAGCATATCCCCCACTCTACTCTTACCATCATGCTGGGGGATCAAACCTGGGTCAATGAAGGGTGCGGGAGGGCACCTCAGGAGCTGCATCAGGCATAACTAAAAATGAGGCGTCAACCTGGTGAAGCTACAACGTAGGGCTACTTGCATGCCAAGCAGCAAATGCAGCATGTGATTGTCAGAGCTAAGTGATTCCCACAACCAACAGTTCTGCCACATCCAGTTGTGGACGGTGGGGGACAACTAACAGGAGGAGGGGGTCCAAAAATATTCCCATCCTCAATGATGGGGGAGCCCAGAACATTATGGCACGGTGGCACAGTGGTTAGCACTGCTACCTCACAATTCCAGGAACCTGGGTTTGATTCCTGGCTTGGGTCACTGTGTGGAGTTTGCAATTCTCCCTGCATGGCTTTCATCTAGGTGCTCTGGTTTCCTCCCACGGTCCAAAGATGCGAGGGTTAGGTTGATTGGCCATGCTAAATTGCCCCTTAGTGTCCCAGGATGCGTAGGTTAGAGGGATTAGCGGGGTAAATATATGGGGTTACGAGGAGAGGGCCTGGGTGGGATTCTTGTCATTGCAGACTTGATGGCCCGAATGGCCTCCTTCTCCACTGTAGAGTTTCTATGATCCTATCTATGATCAGTAGAAAAGATAAGGCTGAAGCATTTGCAACAATCTTCAGCCAGAAATGTCGAGTGGATAATCCATAGAAACCCTACAGTGCAGAAGGAGGCCATTTGGCCCATCGAGTCTGCACCGACCACAATCCCACCCAGGCCCTACCCTCACATATTTACCCGCTAATCCCTCTAACCTACGCATCTCAGGACTCTAAGGGGCAATTTTTAACCTGGCCAATCAACCTAATCCGCACACCTTTGGACTGTGGGAGGAAACCGGAGCACCCGGAGGAAACCCACGCAGACACGAGGAGAATGTGCAAACGCCACACAGACAGTGACCCGAGCCGGGAATCGAACCCGGGACCCTGGAGCTGCGAAGCAGCAGTGCTGACCACTGTGCTACTGTGCCACCCCATCTCGGCTTCCTATAAAGATCTACAGCATCAAAGAAGCCAGTTTGATTCACGCCACGTGATATCAAGAAATGATTGAAAGCAATGGATATTTCAAAGGGTATGGGCCCTGATGACATTTCAGCGATAGACTTACGCTCCAGAACTTGCTGCGGCCCTAGCCTAAGCTGTTCCAGTATAGCTCCAACACAGGCATCTACCCAGAAACCTGAAAAATTGTCCAGGCATGTCCCTTACACAAAAAGCAGGAGAAATCCAACCCGGCCAGTTACCGCCCCACCAGTCTACCCTTCATCATCAGCAAACTGATAGAAAGTGTCATCGACAGTTCCATCAAGTGGCACTTACTCAGCAATAACCTGCTCACTGATGTTCAGTTTGGATTCCACCAGGTTTACTCAGCTCCTGACAGTCCAAACATGAACAGAAGAGCTGAACTCCAGAGGTGAGAGCGACTGCTCCTGACATCAAGGCAGCGTTTCACCAATTATGGCATCAAGGAGCCCTAGCAAAACTGAAGTCAAGGGGAATCAGGGGGAAATCTCTCCACAGGTTGGGGTGATACCTGGCACAGTGGAAGATGCTCATCGTTGTTGGAGGTCAATCATCTCAGTTCCAGGACATTACTGCAGGGGGTGCTCAGGGTAGTGTCTTAGGCACAACCACCTGCAGTTGCTTCATCAATGACCTTCCATCCATCATAAGGTCAGAGGTGGGGATTTTTGATGATGGTTGTACCATGTTCAGCACCATTCGTCACTCCTCAGATACTGAAGCAGTCTGTGCCCATATGCTGCAAGACCTGGGCATCATTCAGGCTTAGGCTATTAAGTGGCAAGTAACATTTGCACCACAAAAGTGCCAGGCAATGGCCATCTCCAGCCAGAGAGAACGTAACCATTTCCCCATGACATTGAATCACCATCACTGAATCTCCCATAATCGACATCCTGGGGGTTACCATTCACACAAACCAGCCTCCCATCCATTGACTCTGTCTGCACTTCCCGCTGCCTCAGAAAAACAAAGACCCCACGCACATAGTCTCTTCCACCTTCTTCCATCGGGGAAAAAGATACAAAAGTCCGAGGTCACATACCAACCGACTCAAGAACAGCTTCTTCCCTGCTGCCATCAGACCTTTGAATGTGTGACATTAGTGTACCTTTAAGAAATGTTCTTTTCCAAATCATGTACTCTGCAGTTGTAAGCAAGCTGTTTCAGTGTGTTTTTCTAATTGTTGCCGGACTGACTGGATGAGTCATTTTATTGCAACTTAAGTGATTTAAATGTGATTTAAATGTTTGTGTTTACTCTGGGATTAGTTTCACAATCCTGCATTGTTCGGAGGACGTCATGTGTTTTTGGACAGATTTTTGTTTCAGTTTGGAGCTGCACGTTTGAGTTTTAGTTTTAGAAGGGACAGCAAGTGTTTTCCCTTTCCCTGTTGTCTTGAAAATTCTGCTGGTTAGCTGAAAACAAGATCTTGTTTATTTATTTATTCACACATCTGGAGGGTGAAAATCTGCTGTTGTTGGGGGCAAGACCAGAGTCTCTCTGGTGCTTTGGGAAGCTACCTTGTCATTAAACTTTTCGGAGTGAATCCAGAGAACTGCAAACTTCAACCAAAGGACTCAATTTCCATTATCACGTGAGCAGTCGACTTTGCTGCATCGACCTGTTCAAAGGGTCTTGTTTATGGCAAGGGTTTTGGTTTGATTGAACACATTAGATATTTTTGCTAAAGGTTATACATTATAGTGATTGTTTTGTTTCTTGTTTGTAATTGATAAAGTTCTTGCTAATTTCCTTACTAGATACGTTGACTATATTCTTAAATAAACTTTGTTTGGTTAAAGCTCCCTAATGGGTCATTCGAATCATACCTGAAGTGAAGCCTTTCATGCTTCTCCTAGCCAAATTCAAGATGAAAATCTTAGGATCCAGGCGGATTACATAAAACACTTTGGAGTTTCTAACCTGAACCATAAGAAATGGACCGACCATATATTAAGCTGATCTTTCTCTACACCCTTTAGGAACATTTAAGCAGTTATTGGATAGGCACATGGAGCACACCAGGATGATAGGGAGTGGGATAGCTTGATCTTGGTTTCAGATAAAGCTCGGCACAACATCGTGGGCCGAAGGGCCTGTTCTGTGCTGTACTGTTCTATGTACCCTAACTGTAGAATCATAGAATCCCTACAGTGCAGATGGAGGCCATTCAACCCATCGAGTCTGCACCAATCACAATCCCACCCAGGCCCCAGCCCCACAACTGCAAACATTTATCCCACTAATCCCTCTAACCTACACATCCCAGGACATTAAGGGGCAATTTAGCACCTAACCCGCACATCTTTGGACTGTAGGAGGAAACTGAAGCACCGGAGGAAACCCATGCAGACATGGGGAGAATGTACAAACTCCACACAGACAGTGACCCAAGCCGGGAATCGAACCCAGATCCCTGGAGCTGTGAGGCAGCAGTGCTAACCACTATGCCACCATGCCACCCAAATGACAACCATGCCAACTATGACACTACATGCTGCTCCTTTCCTTCTGCCCTATGTACTCTATGAATGGTATGCTTTCTGTGTAGTGCAAGAAACAATACTTTTCACCGTATCCCAATACATGTGACAATAATAAATCAAATCAAATCAAAAATCAGTTGCTGTCAAGAGATCTGCTCCTCCACAGGGTGCCCTGTTGTAGGCCTCACCAATAGACACTGAAATGATCATAATGCCATGTATTTGCTATCTCTTTATTGTCTCCATTATTACCATTTATATTTTCCAATTGTTATTTTGCTTTGTGTACAGGGTTTACATTTAATGAGCATTTCCAGCTTGATAGTTCCTGATTTTGACTTTGCCTATCTCAATGAGAATTATTCAGGGTGACTGGTAAGAACCTCACTGTTCTCGCGCTGCTCACACACGCTACAGATCCTCTGTGCTGGATCAGAGGCCGCATATGGGAAAATCACTGCTGACAAGCCAAATCTCTGTGGGCAACTGACTCTCTATCACCAGCTGAGAACAAATTCTGGGCCAATATCTTTGAAGCATACTTTAAATAGAATGTCTATGACGCAATATAGCCTGATTCACTGGAGCTTCAGGGAGATTCGCAGCCCATGGTCTGTGAACAGTATGCTTCATTATTTATTAGTGTCACAAGTAGGTTTACACTAACACTACAATGATGTTACTGTGAAAATCCCCTAGTCGCCACACTCCGGCGCCTGTTCTGGTACACTGAGGGAGAATTTAGCATGGCCAATGCACCTAACCAGCACATCTTTCGGACTGTGGGAGGAAACTGGAGAAAACCCATGCAGACATGGGGAGAATGTGCAGACTCCGCACAGACAGTGACCCAAGCTGCGAATTGAACCCGGTTCCCTGGGTCTGTGAGGCAGCAGTGCTAACCACTGTGCCACTGACTGTATAGCACATAAGAAACAATATTTTTTGCAGTATCCCTATACATATGATCACAATAAATCAAATCAAATCAAGCTGGACAAACATCTGAGGATGGAGGGAGAAGATGACATATTAAGATGAAGAAAGATGTGAGGAGGCTCGAATGGAGAATAAATTACAGCATGGTTTGGCTGGGCCGAATGGCTGTATAATCCTATCTAAGTAAGAAGTCTCACAACACTAGGTTAAAGTCCAACAGGTTTATTTGGTAGCACAAGCCACTAGCTTTCGGAGCGCTGCCCCTTCATCAGGTGAGTGGGAGTTCTGTTCACAAACAAGGCACATAAAGACACAAACTCAATTTACAAAATAATGGTTGGAATGCGAGTCTTTACAGGTAATCAAGTCTTAAAGGTACAGACAATGTGAGTGGAGAGAGGGTTAAGCACAGGTTAAAGAGATGTGTATTGTCTCCAGCCAGGACAGTTAGTGAGGTTTTGCAAATCCAGGCAAGTCGTGGGGGTTAAAGATAGTGTGACATGAACCCAAGATCCCGGTTGAGACCGTCCTCATGTGTGCGGAACTTGGCTATCAGTCTCTGCTCAGTGACTCTGCGTTGTTGTGTGTCGTGAAGGCCGCCTTGGAGAACGCTTACCCGAAGATCAGAGGCCGAATGTCCGTGACTGCTGAAGTGTTCCCCAACAGGAAGAGAACACTCTTGCCTGGTGATTGTCGAGCGGTGTTCATTCATCCGTTGTCGCAGCGTCTGCATGGTCTCCCCAATGTACCATGCCTCGGGACATCCTTTCCTGCAGCGTTGGCTGAGTTGCAAGTGTATGTCCAGCCAGGACAACCTGTTGGAATTTAATCTGGTGTTGTTGTGAGACTTCTTATTGTGTTTACCCCAGTCCAGCGCTGGCATCACCACATAATCCTATCTAACCCATTGAATCTTCCAACCTCTCTATCCCTTGAAATTTTGAATCAGCACCAATGACTGATTTCTGTGATTGCAGCATTAATCCAGAGTCCCAGATCAGTCACTAAAAGGGGCCAAGAGACTGTCAATCACCCAGCGTTAGCCCCGCCCCGAAGAACTGTCAATCACCGGCATGCGCCCCGCCCCTAAGCGATAGTCAGTCACCGGGCATGCGCCTCGCCCCCAGTGATGTCAATCACCCAGCGTTGGCCCCGCCCACTCTACAATCAATCACAGGGCATGCGCTTCGTCCCGAGCGGTTGTCAGTCACCTAGAGTTAGCTCCGACCCACTCAACAATCAATTACCGGGCATTCACTCCGCCCCGAGTGAATTTCAATCACTGCGCATGCGCCCCGCCCCGAGAGACTGTCAATCTCCGAGCGTTAGCCCCGCCCCGAGTGACTGTAAATCACTGAGCATGCGCTCCGCCCTGAGCGACTGTAAATCACTAAGCATGCGCCCCGCCCCGAGTGACTGTCAATCACTGAGCATGCGCCCCGCCCCGAGTGACTGTCAATCACTGAGCATGCGCCCCGCCCCGAGTGACTGTCAATCAGAGTCCGCCCAGAATGCACCGGTTTATTGACAGCTGCCTCCCTCGCGCGAAGAGTGCCACATGAGCGGGAGAAAAGAAAATCACGAACGAGGTGAGCCGGGGGAAGGGGAGCTTCGAGGGAGCTCCGGCTGTGAAGCTGCTGGAACTCACTCTCCTCTGGGTTAGTGCGGTCCCTGGCGTCGCGCGGGCAGGCGGCGCGAGCGGATGTCGTTGGGGATGGGGGGGAGCCCCGCGCCTGCGCAGTGCCGCATTCCCCCGCTCACTATAAAAGAGGAAGCGGCCCCGGCCGCGGGGGCAGTGGATGGCAGGCGGCTGGTGTTAGTCAGTGCGCTACTGGTGTTCCTCATGGTCATCGCTGGCGAGTGCATGTAGGCAGATCGCTCAGCTATGTGTGCTCAATATTGCACCTTCTCACTTCATCCCACCCCCCCCCCCCCCCAGGCTCTCCACCCTCAGCTCACTCCCTTTTCTCTGACTGATGCTGAGCTTGGTGTTGTCTCTTGCCAGACAATCCTCCATTTGTTTCCCCCTGTCAAATTCTGCAAATTATTCAGAAGTGGGTTTTCTCCTCTTTCACGCCTCCCACTTTCTCCCTCTGCTCCATGCTTTTGTTCCTGGGGTGGGCTCTGCAGTGCTGTGATCAGTTAGACCTACAAGATTTATTGAATTGATTTATTATTGTCACACATATAGTAACAAGTATTGTTTTTCGTGTGTTACACAGATAAGACATACTGTTCATAGAGTAAATTGGGGAGATGGAAAGGAGGGTGCTGAAGGTAAAGCTTGTGCTGATGTTGACTTGTTGATTTAAGAATAACTTGGTGCATTATTTAAAGCTAATTGGAAGAATTGAATTTTGAATCCTGCATGATTATTCTCTTATGGTCCACTACTAACAAAATAGATGTTTGGAACTGAGGAAATGATGCAGTTTTGAGGAAGATGAGTAGAAATTTGGTGAGTGAATAGTCATTTGAGGTATTTACTCCATTGTGACCTTTCTGTGATTTATTGTGGCAATTCTCTACTTGAATTTCCAGACTTTGGTTTTGCAGGCTAGCTAGGTTATGGAGGAATACTACTTTTTTTAAACTGTTAACTAGAGACCAGTTAACATTTTGGGGCAGCACAGTGGTTAGCACCGCTGCCTCCGAGTGCTGGGTTCTCGGGTTCAATTCCTGACTTAAGTCACTGTTTGTGTGGAGTTTGCACATTCTCTCTGTGTAGGTTTCCTCTGGGTGCTCTAGTTCCCTCCCACAGTCCAGAGATGTGTAGGTTGGATAGATTGGCCATGCTAAATTGTCCCATAGTGTCGGGGGACTAGCTAGGGTAAATGTATGGGGGTATTGCCTGGGTGGGATTGTGGTTGGTGCAGACTTGATGGGCTGAATGGCCTCCTTCTGCTCTGTGGGATTCTATTCGATGATATTTGTATCCTTACTTCTGAGTTCATATTGTAGAGTACCCAGCCAATGAAATGCTATGATGTGGAGATGCCAGTGTTGGACTGGGTGGGCACAGAAAGAAGTCTCTCAACACCAGGTTAAAGTCCAAGTTTATTTGGGTCATAAAATTATCTTGTGGTTGTGTCTTTGCCTATATAGGCCATGTTTTGAACCTACCTCTCCACTCACCTCATTGAAAGCTCATGATTCCAATTTAACCTGGTGTTGTGAGACTTGCACTCGAAATGCTGTTGTGGTGTTAAAACACAGCAAGATCCCTTTGACAGCACAGAGAAATGATTAGGTAATTGTCCAGAACACTGGGATCTTTCATGATGCTTTCTGTTGAAATATAATTATGCCCATTTAAAATGTTAAGTTGTATGTTCATGTTACATGGCAAGTGTGGATTTTTTATGGGTTACCTACAGTTGGGTTTTCTGGCTGAAGGTTTGCTTTAGAAATTTTGCAGTGTTGAATTGCTTTCATCTGAACTCTTGTGCAAGTAATAAGCTCATAAAATGAGTTTATTTCAATTTCCTGAGATGTATCTGTATGACGTTTTCTATTATACAATAATATTTGGAATTGTTCAGAATGGGAAGAAGCCATTTGGACCATCATGCCCATGCTGGTTCTTGGAGGAGCTATCCAAACAATCTCATTCTCCTGCTCTCCTCCCTATAGTCCTGCAACTCTACTCTTGCCAGAATACCTACGTTTTGAACATCTATTGCACTGAGCTTTCTTAGCTCAAGGGATAACAATCCTAGCTTCTCTCGTCTCTTTGCTTAATCAACAAAAATAAACATCTCTGCTAATAGTTTTTGACATTGGTGATTTTGGCTATATTGCTGTAGCTTCCTGTTACTTTGTCTATTTATCAGTGAATGTGACAGTTGCTGACTATTTCATTGAGTGAAATAGTTTTTTTTGTTGTCTTTTCAGAGTAATGAGAATGAGCCTCTAACAATGCTTGGAATATCATGGGTAGCATCAGGTTCCACTATTTCTGCTATGGATGCCTGTTATCTTCATTGATTTGGACATTTCTCCTTTTCATCTATTTCAATTTAAATTGGGAAAAATATACTTTCAGTAATGTGCCCTTCCAGGGGAATCCAGGACTTGTGCAGAAGCTCCAGCCTCCAATAACACGCAATTCCAAATGGGTTCCTGACTTTCAGAAAAATGCTCAGTTTATGAAACCCATTCAAAAAGAATTAAAGAAACTTGAACTGTCTCCTGAACTTGGTGAGTGGCCTTTTCTTGCTTTGAATTCTTTGAATGTAATGGTTACAGGGATGTTAACCCAAAAACATCATTTGGTAACCCGTGATCTTATGTAGCAGCCAAAATGCTGTGCTATATTTTGTCATGAACAATCTTAATTTCTTCAATCTAATTCAGTAACGGACCATTCTGTCAATCCCAGTTTTAAGTGTAAGCTAGTATTGTTTATATCAAAAGCTTGGACGTTTAATACAAAGCAAGGAGAATTGTGTGAATGGATCCACCTTTTGTGGCTTGAAGTATTTTTCATTGACAGCCACTGTGATGGAGGAGAGCTGTTGGACATCATGGAACAAGCCCTATTCAACTAACTTTTTGATGTTGCATAAAGTTTATTCATTAGTGTCGCAGGTAGGCTTACATTAACACTGCAGTGAAGTTACTGTGAAAATACCCTGGTCGTCACACTCCAGTGTCTGTTCAGGAACACTGAAGGAGAATTTAGCATGGCCAATGCACCGAACCAGTCCATCTTTGGACTGTGGGAGGAAACCAGAGCACCCGGAGGAAACCCACACAGACACAGGAAGAATAGACTCTGCACAGACAGTGACCCAAGCCGGGAATCAAACCCGGGTCCCTGGCACTGAGGCAGCAGTACTAACCACTGTGCCACCATGTATCAGAGGCTGATACTTTTGGAGTGTGCAAATTAGTAGTCTAATGTGCAGTCGGAGAGTATTAGTGGCAAGTAAATTATGATGGTCAGGTATATGCTTTTAAGGTTGAATGTTGTCCTAGGATTAAGCTTTATAATTGCCATTGTAATTTAAGACTTGAAGCGATTTCAAAATCCACAGAAGATTTATATCTGATATGAAATGCAATGTGACATTTCCTCTGTGGGATTTTAGCAACACTAGTAAATTCAAATCTTTCTTTTCAGGAAGGATTTTCAATGAAGCTGACCAGGAGGTTCGGGATATGGGATACCAGAAACATGCTTTCAACATGCTCATCAGTAATCGCTTGGGTTACCATCGGGATATTCCTGATACCAGAGACCCAAAGCAAGTTCTGCATTATTTAAAAATAAAATGCTGAAAGTAACCTCTGCATTGAGTTGCCCCTTGTGCAAGAGGGTATTTCAAAAACTTTAATAAAGAAATTAAATACTATTCAGATAATCTGAACATTCTGTAGGAGGGAGGGGAAGTCATCTTGCCCTATTATTGCACTTGGTTGCTGACTGTCATTCTAGTGAGGATTAGGGAGTAAGTCACCTGCTCTAAGTCTAAATTGTTGCTATTATCTTTGATTCAAAAAATCTTCAAGACAAGTGATTAGTGGGGATTGGGAGATTTTGCTGAATGACAGTTATAAAGTCTCTTGGATTCCCTTTTTAATTAAGTTTAATTTGATATTTTATGTATACAGAAATATCCAGGAGCTTCTATGTTGATGAATGTTGGTAACATTTTTATAACACCATTGAAGTGAATACTGGGGGAAAAATGTCATGGTTTGATGAGCTTTGTTTCCTCATAGGTGTAAAGAGAAGAGTTATCCTGTCAATTTACCATCTGCTAGCATTATTATCTGCTTTTATAATGAAGCATTATCAGCATTGCTTCGGACAGTTCACAGCATTTTGGATCGCACTCCTGCATACCTATTGCACGAAATTATTCTAGTGGATGACAGGAGTGATTTTGGTGAGTAAATGTACTTTTTTTTTTCCCCCCTTCATCTTTTGCCCGTATTCCCTTGCTGCAAAGAACTGACATTTTTTATTTTGTCCTTGCAATACTCGGTACTATCAAAATGTCAAAATATGATAAAAGCCAGTGTGACATGTTTGAACAAGGAGTAGGCCATTTGGCTCCAATCTACTCCATCTAATAAGCTATGACTGTCCTGACAGTAACCTCAAATCTGCATCACATCTATTCTTGAGTACCTACCACCCCCTTGCTGACAGTCTATTCACCTCTGCCTTTAAGATATTCAAAGATTCTGCTTCCATGCATTTTCAGGAGGAAAGTTCCAAAGATTGTCAACCCTCAGAATTTCACCTGTTAAATGGAAGATTGCTTATTGTTAAACCCCTAGTTCTAGATTCTCCTACAAGAGGAAACATCCTCTTTATAATTACCCTATTAAGACTCCTTGGGATCTTATATATTTGAATCTGATTGTCTTTTACTCTCCCTAATCTGATTTGTTTCCTGCCAATTTGTAAGTGGCTTGGGTAATAGTGCAAAGAACATTGACCTCTGTGCCAAGCTCCTTATACTGACAATGCCGAACCTCTGTCTTACCCATATAATGGTACCCACGTGGACCATGATAATTGGGTCTCCCGCACCACCACTGCCAGTTCTCCTCCAGCCCCAAGTAGGTTAGCATTGCTGCCTCACAGTGCCAGGAACCTAGCTTTGATTCCCAGTTTGGGTCACTGTCTGTGCTGGTGTGCATGTTTTCCCTAATGTCTGTGGGTTTCTTCCCTCAGTCCGAAAGACATGTTGGTGAGGTGCCTTGGCCATACTAAATTCTCCCTCAGTATACCTGAACATGTGCCAGGGTATGGCAACTAGGGGATTTTCAGTGTCTTTATTGCAGTGTTAATGTATGCCTATTTGTGACATAAATAAGATGTCCCAAACCCTGGCACTGAGCAGGCAACATTGCCATCTGAACTTGCGCTCTTTGCTGCAGAGAATAATATCAATCATTCTGAAAAGCCCCTCGCCCTTTGGACAACTGCAAAGGCTGAGGATCCTGTGCTCTGGATCCCCATACCTGCCTCACTTGCAATCACTCTGCTATCCCTGACCACTTAACAGGTGTGACCACTTTCTGGAATAGTGTCCTGGTAACTTTCCACCTCTGTGCCGCTATCTGCAGCTCAGCTTCCAGCTCAATTTCTGTCCCAAAGTTCCTGCAGCCACACACTTAATGCAGATGTTTGCCATGGATCGCACTGGTATCAAAGCTCCCACATCCTGCATTTGCAGCACATACCTCCTGACCTTCCAACTTCAATATATGCTAATTAACAATTACCAGTTAATTTATGATTAATAAAGCCTACACCTCCCAATAGGTTTTGGCACTACCAGTAAACCTTGCTGATAAAACAATACCGTACTTGCAGCACTCCTAAAACTTAATTTTGAATAATATCAGTCACTGATTTACCTGGAAATCAAATACTGGAGGCTGAAAGAGTAGGAGAAAAGTTACTTCCTCCTAACCCTTCACCAAACTCCCTACTCAGCGCACTTTACCTCTTATACTTGAAGTTAGATGATTTTAACCTCTTCCCAAACTGATGTTTTGTTTTCTACTTTCAGTTGAGTTGAAAGATGAGCTAGAAAAGTACATTGACAACAACCAACTTAAAAAAGTGAAACTAATAAGGAATGTAATGCGAGAAGGTTTAATACGTGGCAGAATGGTTGGATCGTCTCATGCAACAGGTACCAGCCAAAGCTCCATCTTAGTCTGGACTAAGTCATATTCTGAGTGGTGTTTTGTGATCAAACTAGAGGCGGAAGAGGGATGTGAAGCTTTGCAAAACTTGGGAATCATTTTTGGTTTGGGTGGTCTTAGTACATTGATCAAGTTACTCGGATGATTTTCTGTTTAGAATTCATGCCATTTTTCTTTCGGCTTTCTACTTTGATTGTACCATAATCTCCAATTTAAAGGTAGGTTATACAATCCAAAAGTTTTGGATCTTCTACCACACTAGTTTTACCAACTGCATAACACTAAGCTTGTTTAGAGATTTGGATGAAGGATCTTGAATCAGATTGTCCAAGTAAGAAGAGATCATCTGCTCATTTTAAGCTAACTCAGTCTGTAACAAAGCACTTCCTTAACCTACAATCATTCATTACAGAAACTGTTTCTTAAATAAGATTAGTATCCTGGAATCAACAGACGTGTGGGTTAGGTTGATTGGCCATGCTAACTTTGCCCCCTAGTGTCAGGGGGATTAGCAGGATAAATATGTGGGGTTACAGGAATAGGGTCTGGGTAAGATTGTTCATTGCTGCAGTCAAAGGACAATACAGCACAGGAACAGGCCCTTCAGCCCTCTAAGCCCGCACCGCTCCCTGGTCCAAACTAGACCATTCCAATTGTCCGATAGGAATTCTATGATTCAACCATCCTTCCTGGCAATCCATCTTCCGAGATGCAAGAAAGTAATCTAGTTTGCCCAAAATAGATATTCCCCGGTGAATTCTTATGGAACCTCAGCTTGCAGTCAGTTCCCATCTATTCCCACTGCACATCAGAAGCTATGAAACCAGATGCTGTAATTAATCATTGTTTATAATCTTGTAATAATGGTGAACAACGAGGGTTGCAATGATGCCCACTTGTGCTCAAGTCTGGAAGTCGCAGTGTGCCTGAACAGACTTCATAGGAGCTCCTGCTGATGGTTCCCTTGGCACCCGAGTTGATTCTCCAGCACTTGGATTTGTTTGGGTCAGAAAGACCTTCCCCAGCTTCACATCAAAGCACCCAGCAGTTTATTCAATGAGCCATGATTTTCTTTTGCATGTAGTATTGTACACCAAAAGCTCAGACACTAATCACTGATTGTGGGAATAACTTTCCACACACCAGTCCTAGATTTACCATAGTTTAAACCTGCTCTACTCTCTTTGATGCAACCATTTGTTATTTTCCAGGTGATGTGCTAGTGTTCATTGATAGCCACTGTGAAGTAAATGAGATGTGGCTGCAGCCTCTCCTGGCTCCAATTAAGGAGGATCACAGCACTGTAGTCTGCCCGCTAATTGATATCATCAATGCCGACACACTAATCTACAGCTCTTCTCCAATCGTGAAGGGAGGGTTTAATTGGGGCCTGCACTTCAAGTGGGATCCTGTGCCTGTCTCACTGCTGAATGGACCAGAAGGAGCAACTGAACCATTCAAGTACTAATTCTGGTTTTTTGGGGTTTGTTTTGGGGAGAGTGTCTAAGAAATGGGAAGCTGTGTAGTAATGAGTACATTGATAATCAAATGATAATTACAAAATTACCTCTTGCTTACTGCTGACGGGCCTCAAACTGGAAAATACTTTGTGCAGGTTTCAAAATTTGGATTGTTGCAGTTTAGTGTCAATGTAATTAGACTGAATGTTCTTTGTATTCTCTCATTTAGATCACCTACAATGGCAGGAGGATTGTTTGCAATGAATCGGGATTACTTCAATAAACTTGGGCAATATGACAGTGGCATGGATATTTGGGGAGGGGAAAATCTGGAAATTTCCTTCAGGGTAATTTTCTTCTCTGCCCTAAAACATATCTAAGTTGTTTTTTGTTACACAGTAACATAGATTCTTAAATTTTGCAACATGGATTTTGCCTTTTTTATTTGCTTGTTGGTCAGATCAGTGAACACACCTGTGCATTAATCATACACTTTGTTTAATTTTCATAAGTTAATGTTGATCAAATTGATACTCAAAGATTACTTTATCTGGTAGTAACTTGCTTTAGAAAATATATAATTTCAAATATATGGTGTACAAACCCTATCCCCTCTATGCAACTTTTTATTATTGTTTGGGGTCAGATTTGGATGTGCGGTGGGCAGCTGAAAATAGTTCCATGTTCCCGTGTTGGGCATATATTCCGGAAATGGCGGCCGTATGGTTCACCAGGAGGCATGGATACCATGGCGTACAACTCTCTGCGTCTTTCCCATGTATGGATGGATGAATATAAGGTATGCATTTACAAGGGGATATTTTATTGGTTCACAGATACAGGACCGTAAATTGGTGCAATGTATGAGTCCATTAATGACAAGCACTTACATCTTAACACATTTGTGAGGAACCTTTTTTTTCTAAACCAGTAATTGTAAGGAGTTTGGCTACCATCCCAGGAAGGGGGGTTCAAAGCTTGGGTGAAAAGATGAGTTGTTGTATGTTTATTTGTTTTGAGGTAGGAAGAAGGGGTTCCAGTGTAGAATTCTAGAACAGGAATCTGTTCCAGTGGTAGGGGGTCTGAAGAGAAAACGTAGGACTGAAGGAGATTGCTGCAGTAGCCAGAGAGGGTTAAAATCTAAGAACAAGGGTCTTCAATTTGGTGTATATGACAAAGACTTGGTGCAAGATAGATGTTTGGCAGCATTTTGGACAAGAGATTGATGTTGAGTTTGGCTGTGGTAGAGGTTAAAGTTGGAGACACCACATGATGAGCTGGAGACAATTGTGATGCTTTCACTAGATGGCAGACAGGCCGACTGACAAACTGGCTCCTGAAGTGGAACTGTCATCAGCATTCATGTGTAAGCTAATTATTCCTGTGGATGGTGTCACTAACTGGAATAGCCCAATGTTAGATTCAGGCAGTCTCCAGATAATGGTTTAATGGAGTGTAGGCAACTGTCAAGTTAACTTTTATCTTGTCTGCAGCCCACCCTAAAAAGCTCAGTACCTTAACAGTAGGAATCACATGGACCCTGCGTCCAGATAGAAATGTCAAATGATTATCCTTACAATCCCAACGTTCTTTTATCTTGGAAGGGAGTGGACAGTTTAAAGCAGAATTGTTTACAACCTGACATTTTCAACACTTTGCGACTTTGCAGATGCTCAGTCTATCCACTGTTAGCATAAAGGCTGCTGCTATTTTGTTTGCAAGCATGCACCCCTTGCACCACCTTCCCTGTAAAACTATCTGGGCCCCTTTAATCTCTAACAATCACATCACCCAGGCTTGTGTCAGGCAGATTTCAGAACCAGTCACTTGACCACCCTTCATTTTACCTTAAATCAACAAGGCAGTCCCAAAACAATAATTTTAATCCTGATAATTGTAATTTGCACATCATGAATGGGATAGTATTGCAGAATTATCCTTTACTAGTCAATTATACTGGGCTAAGAATTGCTCCCATTATTAGTGTTAAATAATATTTTCACCTAAGCATAACTGTTTAACATCTGGCTTTATTTACATTGATGGAAATAGTTTAGCAAGGAGTCAGCAGTCAAAAGACCACCCAAGATGGTATGGATGGATAATATCAAAATGTGGGACTGGAAATGGAGAATGCAAATCAGTAGTGAAAGTGAAGGTATATGAAAAACCGCAGGAAAACCTATGATTTGCTCAAATTTCTGGTACTTGAGACCATAAACAGTTAAGATGCTTTTACAAAATACTTCCAGCCAAAATTATTTGATTTTTACTATTGTCAGGATGTCTCATTTGCTGAGACCTAAAACAACATCATTTTTGTGTAGAGTAGCACTTTAAAGCTTTCCTATCTGATCTACTGGACAACTTGTATACATAATCTCAAAACAACTATCAGATTTCAGATTAGCAGTACCTTCAATCTGTTATTTACTTTTACCCTTTTTTTAAAGTTATGTACATTTTTAAAAGGATAAATAAATGTTCTGTTTGACACAGGCTGATGTTCTACTTCCATCACATTACCTATTCATGATGTTTGGACAAGATTTAATGATCCTATAAGATGAGAAGCTCTACAGAAAGTGTCTGCTCCCAGGCTGTTTCTTGCCAGCAGTACTAATGTTTAACCAAGCAGCCACATGTGACTGAGCAATGCTCAGTGTACAAGGTATCTCTTGCTTGCATTTAGAATAATGGGACAAATTGGTAGAATACCTCTTCCTTTTTAAAACCTGCATCCATGATCTGAGCCAACAATGGCTATTGGTTTAATTTACGACACCACCATAACTAGTAAACGAGCCCACACTAATTGGAAACTTTAAGAGTGCATTGAAATAATATTTGCATGTTAGTAGAACTTCACTTAAATAGCAATTTTCAAATTGGATAATATAGTCACTATATGTATTTTTGTGGCTGTAACATTTTCTTTTACGCTTTATCTTCCAGTCCTTATCAAATGTCTGTGCTTTCACATGTAACTCCTTTACTTGATGACAGACTCAGTCCAGCCTGACCTGACACATACTTACCCAACATACATTTCTAGCAGGAATCATTGTATAGAGATTTAAAAGTGGGAGCTTTTGGCTTCTGCATTACCAATTAATATTGGATGACTTGTTCCAGCCTTATGTTTTACAAGCTGGGACCAAACCTGACGACAACCTAGTGCAGAAAATTGGGGCTGTGATTTTCTTTTTCATATTCCAGCTCAAGCTTTCCAATTAGCTTGGTTATTAGAGCTGGAGTTCACACTTTGGCTTCAGCTAAGGTATTCTACTGAAGAGGAACTAGTGCGAAATACAAGATTTCTGTTTGAAATGTTTGCAATTATGGCCCAGCTTTTCTTTACAGGGGACAACGTCTCAACTGAAATTCCTACAGTTGTAATGTTTCCTTGGCCTGTCAATGTGATGTCTTGGAATTTTTGCATTATTGTTTGCTTTCCTGCATGAGCTAAAATGTATTATAGGGATATATTGCACAAGTTGTGAACAATTGATTATTTTCTATGTAATAGTCAATGTGAATAATTGTAATAAAGCCTCATGGCATATGATGATGGTGTTATGATGTGAACTAGAGCCTTTAGAATTGAAAGAAACCACAGGATTTGTGTTCCTGATTTTATTTTAGAAAAGTAAAAAAACCTGAAGCTGAGACTTGATTTGACTTGAGTCATAAACACAGAACAATACAGCACAGGAACAGGCCCTTCAGCCCACCAAGCCTGCACCGATGTGTGGTCTGTATCCCTTTTGTTCACCCTGCCTGCTCATGTGTCCATCAAGATGCTCCTTGAACGTTGTTAACATGCCTGCTTCCACCACCTTCACTGGCAGTGTTCCAGGCATCCACCACCCTCTGAAAAACTTTACCTGCGCGTTTCCCCTAAACTTATTTCTTCTAACTTTAAACCTGTGTCCTGTTGTGGTTGACCTTTCCACCCTGGGGAAAAAGCCTGACTATCCATCCTATCTATGCATTTCATAATTTTGTAGACCTCGATCCACTTGCCCCCTCAGCCTCCATCTTTCCAGTGAAAACAATCAGTTTATTCAACTTCTCATACTGAAAACCCTCCAGACAAATAGATACAAAGAAATAATTTGTGTTATGCTTCTCTGCAAACTCTAATTTCAAGCAGTGTAAGTACTGTTGGTAGAGTTTGGGAAGGGTTTGAATTGAAAGGACAGTCTGTGGATGTGAGCACCTAATCTGGGTTTAATAAACTTTTTAAAATTGTTTTTTTTTCTTCAATTGAATTTCAGGAGCAATACTTATCTTTAAGACCTGATCTGAGGAAACAGAGTTATGGTGACATTACTGAGCGTTTGAACCTGAGAAAAAAGCTGAACTGCACATCTTTCAAGTGGTATCTGGATAATGTCTACCCAGAGATGAATGTTAATGGACCAAATGAAAAAAGTAAAATACAACAACCTCTCTTTATTAACAAAAGTCCCAAACGATCCAAAATACTGCAGCGAGGAAGGGTAAGATTCAAGAGACCTGAATTAAGTTATGTATAATATTTTTACTTTCAGACTTCCTTTTTTCTGCTGTTTCCCACCCTTGTACAGTACAGGGCTTTTCTGCAGAATGCAATTTAACTGTGGAAAGGGGAGGAGACCTCCAGGATATTCAACCTTTTCTTGTTTGTTTGGGCTTGCCTGCTTAACCTGTGGAAAATGAAATACAGAAGTTAACAGACTCTGAAAAATGTCTTCATGAAACACTAACATTGAAAAGTCCTCTTCCCCCCCCCCCCCCCCCCCCCCCAAGTTGCTGCTCAGGATTTAAAATGCATAAAAGATTTGCACACAAAGAAATACATGATGAGTGGGAAATAACCTTTCTTTTTCAGTGCAGTTTTCTTCTGCTTGTCTATTATTCAATTTGATGTTTCACTCTTCTGAGTGAAGGCTTGCAATTTTATTTAAAAATTGGTATCTGTCAGTGTAAAGTATTTAAATAGTGTTGGCTACAAAAATATGCTCTTTTTCAATGCATGGTTTATATGGAAATAAAACAGCCATGCACTTTGTGGGGAAAATCTTGCTTCTATCGAAAAGGAATTGATTGGATTATGAAATCTACCTGGAAGAATGGTGCAAATGAAACCTAATAAAATGTTAATGATTGAATCAACTGAAAGGGTTACAATTATTGAGTCAACTCTGGAGCATTGCTATTTCCACCTGAGAATAAATCTGTTTAAATGGGAAGTCTTTGAGGAATGCATTCATTTTTGAGGCCTATTTGCCTTTCCCAGCTCTTGTAGTTTTTTTTTTGTTGCAAATCTAGTAAACTTTTAAATCTACTCTGTTCAGGTTTGAGAGCCTATAACAGAACTTAACTTCACTCAGGAGGTATTTTACTTCCAAGTTGCTGATTACAAAGTTTCTTGAAGAGAGAAATTAATGCTGCAATTTTTTAATAGTGTCAGATTTTTTTTGCAAAGTGGTGTTAAATTCTGATTTGTTTCAGGCTAGTTGGTGCTCACTCCACTCTGCTACTCATTTTCCTGGTATGGTTGCATGTAACATTGTTCTGAAGAATTATTCAGCCCTTCAAGCTTCTTTCCTCTTGCCTCTACATTTTACCAAGAATTGGCACGTTTGGCCTATTGGGGGTGGGAGGATAAAGTTTAAAAATAAAGCAAGTGGTTCATTTTGGGCTTGTAAAATGACATTGCTTTATTATTTAGCTGGCACTGTCCCTCCTTGACTAAAGCAAGCATTCTAACTTTCTCTTTTTAGCTTTCAATTTGTGCCATTTAAGTAAAGCAACCTGCGACAATCATTGTTTGCTTCCTCCATATACAAACAGCAATTGGGACCTTGAATCTTAACTAACAGAGCAGTAAATTTTGCCACCAGAATTGATCTTAAATAACCCTATGACTGACTAAGAAATTACTGTTTTAAACACTTCATCAACAAAAAAAAGTCTGACATCTTTTGGTATCACAACCAAATAAACCTGTTGAACTTTAACCTGGTGTTGAGACTTACTGTGCCCACCCCAGTCCAAAGCCAGCAACTCCACATCAATATAAAAATAAATGTTGTCTGAACTGCTGGAATTGAGTCTATAACACTTGCCATCCTTTTTTATTCAAGGTCAGTGTGGGTGACAGTGCTAGATGTGTTGGTGACCTTCCTGCCATTAAAGTCTTCTACACAGTGTTGGAAATACTCAGATCAAACAGTATATGGGGAGAGAGGAAACAAGATCATTTTCAGGTCCATTATCTTTTCAGGAAAATATTCTAACAGTTAATGGACCTGAAATGTTTAGTTCTGTCTCCCTGCAGATGGTGCTTGACCTGTTCGAATATTTGCAGTATTTTGTTTCTGTATTTGTTCTATAACTGGTTTAATACTGCCTCATGAACTCCAACAGATGATAGATATATCTTCTGTTCATGAAATTCATTGAAATATTAGTTTTGTAGATAAACATTGGCAAAAAGGATGGATGCAAGTAATGAATAGTATTGGATGCATGCCAGGGCCTAATTTCAATTACCTATGATAAACTGTCTCCACTGTAGAGACAGTTTAAGTACATCTCTGTACATCCATCAATTACTGAGTTGTCTGTATGCTCAGTCACTATGGATGTTGACTGTATCTGATCAGTAAAAGTGAAACATTGGGCTCCACTACATGCTAGTGGTGAACAGTTGGTTATTGCAAAGATGAGTTGGTAGGTAGATGTGGATTTTGTTGTTCAACACAGGCACTCAATATCTTTTCCAATTAAAATGCTACAGATTATGGATGTGAGCTATTTATTGATAAAGGCTACACTATTTTTGACACAACCCAACCACAAGACATGGTTTAAATAGTCCTTCTATATCATCTATAAATCAATCTCATGGCTACCTACTAAACATTTGAATGTCCAAGTACATTATATATCATTAGCTGTGAGCATATATATGCTTTCAACTTGAACATTCATTTGAGAGAGCCTCTAAGCTAGTATTTTTCAAACTTTTTCAGGTGATCAGTTCCTCACAACCTACATCATGGCCTGTATAATGAAATACATCATACAGTATATTAAACATTAGGGGGGGTCAATTTTGGATCAATTTTTCAATTTATTCAGGCCATATTCCAACACAAGGAAATCAGTGTCAGTATTTTGCAAACTCTTCATCAACATTTACACATACGATAAATGCTCAATCAGACAATACACATTTTCTGAGCATCAGCTAGCTACAAAAAATTGACTGCTGTTCATGTGTGATAGATTTCTTGTTTAAGATGCACCTTTGGAATGCATACAGGGATAAAATAATGAGTTGGGCTGTGAGATAATGGTGATACTTATCAAACTCTGAGCTTTCACAATGGGAAGTTTGAGACTCGGGCAGAGTCCACTGACCAGGCAAGCAGCAGTATCAGTGCTACAGTTGCAAGGTAAATGACATGTGCTATTCTTGAGCAGTAACTTGTATCAGCCTTCCCTCCTCACCAAAAGTCCTCGTGTTGGCTATGTCATCAGCTGAGATGTCTTCATTGTCATATGGCCTTTTACAAAATGTGCACTATAAACAGAACATCCTACTTCGTTTGAACAGTATCACAGAAAATCCCGTGGTTTTTTTAAAACAGGATTGCAAAATGCACCTTGTTTTTGAATGGACTCCATTTATAAGGTAGCAACAATTTATCCATTTTCAACATCTGCAGGTCACGGCTCCCACTTTGAAAAACCCTGTTCTAATCTCTTGTAATAATAGACAATGCTCTTTGGGTAATTCTGGCAAATGGAAGATGGATTGAAAAGTACACCAATAAAGTCAAATTTTGTATTCTTTCTCACCATTTGAAAACAACAAACTGGATGTTCCAATTGCAATTCTGGGTGGATTCAAAGTTTCCATGCTACCTTTGCCTGACTAATTTGCCACTTTTGGGTTGCAAACCATATGGATTTATTTTGACATTTTGTAGACAGTGGCTCATCTAGATCTGTGTGTGGGCATATAAAGCCCTGTTTTTAAAAAAATATCTTCCTCCCTTTCTCCATTCCCCACTCTCCAATAGGTATTCCACCCAAATTAAAACAGGAATTGTTGGAAATACTCATCAGGCAGCATCTGTAGAGAAACAGCTTAATATCTTTAACATTTTGACAAGTTTTAAGCAAGTACAGTGGTGATGGAGGTATTCGACTCACACTGACTGAAAATTGATGGGTGAAGATATTTAACACAACCGCCTGCTTCTTAGTACCCATGCTGTTTTCAATTAGTTAGAAGCTGCAATAACGTACACAATCAATGGCTTGTGTATCTCCTAGAGGTTAACCCTGTGAATACTGAATCTAACAAAACATTCATAACATCTATTCTAGCCCATGTCATTCAAAGTTTAAAATCTTAAAGTTTATTTATTAGTATCACAAGTAGACTTACATTAACGCTGCAATGAAGTTACTGTGAAAATTGCCTGTTCGGGTACACTGAGGGAGAATTTGGCATAGCCAACGCACCTAACCAGCACATCTTTCAGACTGTGGGAGGAAACCCACACAGACACGGGCAAGACGTGTAGGCTCTGCACGGACAGTGACCCAAGCTGGGAATTGAACCTGGGTCCCTGGCGCTGTGAGGCAGCCGTGCTAGCCACTGTGCAGCCCCTAGATAGTAGAACTCTGCGTTTTTTACATACACTAATGGCTTGGACTTGGCAATACTGGGCACGATTTTGAAATTTGAAGATGACACAAAACTTCTCAGTTTAGTAAACATGACGAAAATAGCAGTAGGCTCCAAGAGGGCATCGGCAGGCTAATGGAATGAAAGGATTGGGTAACCAGAGGGCACAAATTTAAGCTGAGTGTCAAAAGAAGTGACATACAGATGTTTATTTTTACGCAATGAGTTTCAGAGTCCCAGAGAAAGCCAATGATTTACATCTATGAGGTCACGCAGTTCGGATATCACCTAATTAAATGCTTGCAAATTGAACCTAAACCTTCAAGAGATCCTGTGAAATATTCCTGATGTATTCTCTTACAGCACTTGGATCTAGATAAAAGTGTAATTTCATTACACTTTTTTCCCCTCTTGTTCTGTTGCATTTATTTAACCGTTGTTCCGTACCAACTCTCTGCCAGCACACTTCGTAGTTTGTCTCTTGAGCCAACTTCTGTTGCACGGTCTCTTACCTTGTGGTCACTCAAAGGTAGAATGCCAAAATCAGACATCTTATTTTACTTTGTGTCTTGGAGGTGTTTGTTAACATAAGAACTAGGAACAGGAGTAGGCAATCCAGCCCCTCGAGCCTGCTCTGCCATTTAATACGATCAAGGCTGATCTCATCTCGGCCTCAACTCCATTTACTTGCCTGTTCGCCATAGCCTTTGAAACCCTAACTAATTGAAAATCTGCCCCCCTCTTCCTTAAATTTACACACAGTCCTGGCATCCACCACGCTCTGCGGTAGTGAATTCCACAGACTCCTGACCCTTTTGAGAGAAGTAATTTCTCTTCATCAGTTTTAAATTTGCAACCCTTTATCCTAAAACTATGACCTCTTGTTCTAGATTTCCCCACAAGAGGAAGCATCCGCTCTACGTCAACTTTATCAATCCCCCTTATCATCTTGTCACCTCAATTAGATCTCCTCTCATTCTTCTAAACTCCAGGGAATCTAGGCCTAAACTACCCAATCTTTTCGTAAGTCAAACCTCTCATCTCTGGAATCAATCTAGTGAACCAACTCTGAACCGCCTCCAATGCAGCTACATCCCTCCTCGAATAAGGAGACCAAAACTGTACACAATATTCTAAGTGTGGTCTCACTAATGCTTTGTACAGTAGCAGCAACACTTCACCACCTTTATAAAAGATTCCTTTAGGCAATAAATGTCACGATTCCAATTGCCTCCCTTATTACCTGCTGTATCTGCATATTAGTTTTCTGCATGGGAACACCCAGATCCCTTTGCACCCTCTGGATAACTTCACACACATCCACGTTAAATTCATCTGCCAAATTTTGCCCCATTCACTTAACCCATTTGTACATTTCTTATTTCATTATCACAACTTACTATGCCACCTATTTTAGTAATTAAGACTGACATTAAGATACTATCTACATTTCTTTTGTAATCTATGATTGAGGTTGATAATTTTTGTGAGAGTCTTCTCATCAGGTATTTCATTAGTGAAATTGCAGCAACTTTTAAAAAGGAGAGATTTTAAAATTATTTGTTCATGCCATACAGGCATCATTGGCAAGGACTAGCAACTATTGCCCATCCCTAATTGCCCCTGAATTAAGAGTCAACCACTGCTGTGAGTCTGAAGTCTCCAAGAGGACATCGGCAGGCTAATGGGCGGCACGGTAGCACAGTGGTTAGCACTGCTGCTTCACAGCTCCAGGGACCTGGGTTCGATTCCCGGCTTGGGTCACTGTCTGTGTGGAGTTTACACATTCTCCTCGTGTCTGCGTGGGTTTCCTCCGGGTGCTCCGGTTTCCTCCCACAGTCCAAAGATGTGCGGGTTAGGTTGATTGGCCATGCTAAAAATTGCCCTTCGTGTCCTGAGATGCGTAGGTTAGAGGGATTAGTGGGTAAATATGTGCGGGTAGGGCCTGGGTGGGATTGTGGTCGGTGCAGACTCGATGGGCCAAATGGCCTCTTTCTGTACTGTAGGGTTTCTATAATTCTTCTATGATTCTATGACATGCAGGCCAGACTGGGTAAGAATGGCAGATTTCCTTCCTTAAAGGACATTAGTAAACCGGATGGGTTGTTACAACAATCGATGACAGTTTCATGAGACCAGCTTACAATTCCAGAAATGCAGATGCCATGGTGGGTTTGAGTCCTTTTCCCCGTGGTTAAAAGTTTATTTATTAGTCACAAGTAAGGCTTGCATTAACACTGCAATGAAGTTGCTGTGAAATTCCCCTAGTCGCCACAGTCCGGCGCCTGTTCGGGTCAATGCACCTAACCAGCACATCTTTCAGAATGTGGGAGGAAACTGGAGCACCCGGAGGAAACACACGCAGACACGGGGAGAACGTGCAAACTCCACACAGACAGTGACCCAAGCTGGGAATTGAACCTGGTCCCTGGTGCTGTGAGGCAGCAGTGCTAACCACCGTGCTGCCCCAATAACATTAACCTGAACCTTTGGATTACCGGCACAGTGATATTACCACTATGCTACCCTCTTCCGCTATAAGATGCTGAATTTTGCCTGGCATTCTCGTGTTATATTGGAAAAATTAATGAAGAACAGAAACTTAATAGAGTTTTTCCCCCACTGGATTTAAGCAGTCAATAGGTGAATAAGAAACTGCCTCATCACAAGGTTTAGAACATTTTAACTGTTTATACGATACACCCATTTCTGGACAGATGGGCAACTGGAAACCTGATCTATCAGGGCTGTGATATAAACAATCACTATAAAATGCACATGACGGTGGCACAGTGATTAACACTGCTACCTCACAGCACCAGGGACCCGGGTTCAATTCTTGGCTTGGGTCATTATCTGTGCAGAAACTGCACATTCTCCCCGTGTCTGCGTGGGTTTCCTCCGGGTGCTCTGGTTTCCACTTGCAGTCCAAAAGAAAGGTTAGGTGCATTGGCCATGCTAAATACTCCCACAATGTACCCAAACAGGTGTGGCGACTAGGGGATTTTCATAGTAACTTCATTGCCGTGTTAATGTAAGCCTACCTGTAATACTAATAAATAAGCTTAAAATTAACATGCCCTTTTCACATTTCCTTTTCTCATTAGTTTAGTAAAGCTTTTCCATTGTTGGCTTAATGGAGACCGGGAAATCTATACATATTCCATGCTTTGTTCCTCTAGGGCACTGTGATCACTGTACGAATAAGTTTGGGATAATTACATAACTTAGACTTAGATACTTGCATCACATTTTAAGAAAAATGTACACACCAGGTGTGGAATTTTCTCAGAAAAATTCTAAGTGGTGTTTCTTCAGCAAGGTAAGTTATGTGAGTTTACGGTATTCTGTGCAATACAGAGGCTGTAATCTGATTCCCGTCAGTAGTGGGGGCGGGGGGAGCGGCAGAGCCTATTCATGCCAGGAGGCTGGCTGCAGACTGCTCGGGGCGCTATTGCGTAGGTACCCTGATTTCCCCAGTATCCTGTGTACAGGTATAATCGCAAGCCCGATGTTTCGTTTCTCACTCGTACTTTCTGCCCCGCTATGCTACTTGATCAGTGCAACGGGGTGGGAAAATCCTGCCACAGTTGTCCAGAATTGTTTTCAAGCTGACCCCAAAGGAACGCCAGGCGTCATTTTAGTACAGTACTTTGGGAGTGGAAACATAGAAGATACAATATCTGGATAAGTTCAAAGAATTTTTGTTACTGCTGTATAAGGTTTTATCACTTTTATGCTTCAGGTAAATATTTATCAACACATTTTTTTCAGGTTCACACACTTGTGGTTAGACATTCTAACGTCATTCTATCATACTGAAAGTTCCACAATCCAGACATGACTAGGTCCCAGGCATTTTCAGCAGACTGGAGAGATTACAATGTGCAGTGAATATTTCTATGAGGCTATACCGAAATCTCTTTCAAGTTTAACTAATGGGGCACTAATTGCGTACGGGCTTTTCTCAGTAGAATATTACGTAAGAATTATCGTGTTTGCTTTTTTAAAACTCATTCGTGGGACATGGGTGTCGCTGGCTGGGCCAGCATTATTGCCTATCCCTAGTTGCCTGAGGGGAGTTGAGAGTCAACCACATTGCTGTGGCTCTGGAGACATGGAGGCCAGACCAGGTAAGGACGGCAGATTTCTCTCCCTAAAGTACATTAGTGACCCCGTCTGGTTTTTCTGACAATCAACAATGGTTTCGCGGTCATCAGTAGATTCTTAATTCCAGATGTTCTTCATTGAGTTCAAATTCCAGATATTTTTCTATTGAATTGAAATTCCACCGTCTGTCGTGGCAGGATTCGAACCCGGGTCTCCAAAACATCAGCTAAGTTTCTGGATTAATAGTTTAGCGATAATACCACTAGGCCATCGCCTCCTCGTTTTGATATGGGCTGCACTTTAATCCAAAGATGTTTAAATTAGATTGTCTTTATGAGTTATTCATTTTTCCTTACAGTAACCTTAAGTTTGGATTCAATACCTCTATATTGTTTTCTATCTCTGCAGCTGTACAGTCTACAGACAAGCAAATGCCTGGCTGCCCAGAAATATCCTGATCAAAAAGGAGGCATTGTGGTGGTTAAAGAATGTGATTGGACAGATTCAAATCAGGTTAGCAGCTGTTCTGAGATTTATTTCACCAGGTTTTTTATTTCCATTTCATTGAGAGAAATTGGCCTTGGTTTGCATGAATTGTTGAATTCTTTGTTACTTTGGAGTGAAATATTTTTGTGTTCAAAGTTGCTTTTTGGCCAAAATCGATCTGTAAAACCAGCCCTAATCCTGTTCTCATCTAACATCAGGAGCAGCAAGCTGAACTGTTGTTTCTTTCCCTCTTTGGTTCAAGAATGCTAATTCGATTTGTAACACAGCCTTGGGATTGAATCTGGTAAAACATTTGGCCATCGAAGAGCTTCAGCTGCTCACCCCATGTGTTCAAAGCAGTGTTAAGCTATGATTCGCACTTTGACTAGATTTATTTTTGCACCCTTCTGGAAGACATGAATTATCGCTTCTCTTCCCAGACATGAGCTAGACAGTTAGTGACTCATTAAACTCATGGGTTAAGGGGGATGGATTGCAACACATTTATTGCAGAGTTAACTGTAATATACTTTTATGTTTCTGGTCTTTTGTGTTTCAAAGCTAGGACATGAATGCATCTCCCAAACAATGGCTTCAAAAACCTAAAGCCAACGATTACGACAATTTAATATTTATTTATTAGTGTCACAAGTAGGCCTACGTTAACACTGCAATGAAGTTCCTGTGAAAATCCCCTACTCACCACACTCTGGTGCCTGTTCAGGTACACTGAGGGAGAATTTAGCATGGCCAATGCACCTAACCAGCACGTCTTTCAGATTGTGGGAGGAAACCAGGGCATCCGGAGGAAACCCACGCAGACATGGAGAGAATGTGCAGACCCGCACAGATAGTGACCCAAGTTGAGAATCGAACCCGGGTCCTGGCGCTGTGAGGCAGCAGTGCTAACCACTGTGCCACCGTGCCGCCCAATTTGTCCAGCAATTTCTATTCTCTTTCCCTGTGCAACCCCTGAGGAGACAAGAAATAGTGGAATATAAAATATTCTATTGAAGCTCCCTTTCTCAGGATAAAAGGTCAGTCATTTAGGATGAGGATTTTCTTTAGTTGGAGGGTTGCAATTTTGTGAAGTTCTCCCAGGCTAGGAATGCTCAGTATAAGTCAAAACAGAGAGCAATAGATTTTTGGAAACTAAGGGAACCAAGGGATATGAATAGAGCAAGAAGTTGAGTTGAGGTAGAGGATTAGTTGAGATTAGAAGACAGTTCATCACCTTCTCATGTGCAGTTAGGGATGGGCAATAAATGCTGGCCTAGCCAGCGATGCCCACATCCCATGAAAGAATACATTTTAGAAACTCAGCCATGATCTTATCAGGCAGAGCAGGCTCCAGTGGCAGTATCTCACTTATGCCTGTTCCTATTTCTTAAGGTCTTAAGTAGTTTATTTATATCAAGATTTCCATCCAATTTTCTTATTACTTTCCTTCACCTGAAAGTACGACTCATGTTCATGTATAGCTCAATTTGTAAGTTTAGGCAGTAAGTATTGGTAGGTTATTTGACTAGGAACCTAATCACAGACAATGCCAATCCTGTGATTTCTCTCTGCCTCTCCCAATCTTTCCTTTCTTTGTCTGTTTCGCTCTTTCTAGGAGGGGCTGAAATCAGGAGTGATTCTAGTCCAGATTGGCCAGCTTTAACTCCTAAATATATTTTCAGCTCAAGAATATTAATGCATTTTGATACTGTCATCTACCGAAAGTCTATGCATCATTTACCTAAAGTATATACAACTGATCGGCCTAATATTCATTACACAAGTGATGTCTGAGTAAACTCAAGGAAAAAAATGAGAACTTGTCTTTTCTTGCTGGGGTTTTCTGCATGGTCCCATTAAATACTTCTCCACTTGAACATTCCTTTGTGCTACTTCCCAAGGGCACAGAGACAAGTACTCATTTTTGTATAGTGCATTGCGTTACATGGTATAATACCCATGCCATTATAAATATCCTTCTCCTTAACCTTGAGCAACACCGTGGGATATACATTAATTTTTAAAAATTCGCTCACTATGCGATCTGCCTTCTCGCAATTTCCTGTATGATTCTTAGTAGTTATGAGATGCAACTTTCCTATACCTGTTACAAAGCGTTGAAACCCTACATTTGTCCTATTTGATTTCTTGTCAAGTTTTTATAACAATTAAAGAAAAATCCAATAATTAATGTGCGCATATAATTATAATAATGTCTGTGTAAACTTGTCACACTGTAGATGCACCTTTTTACCCTTGATGTCACTGCAGCACATCTGGCCTGTAACCCAGGTCTGTCCCTAATGGTTTCTATTTTTCTATGACTAACTCCCTTGGTGGCTTTGCTCACCGGATCAGCTTGCCAGAAGAAAAACTATGGATGCCTGAAGAGATGAGGGTCGATATAAAACTAAAAAGCATTCCAGAATGCAAAAAGTAGCACAGATCCTGGCTTGTAGGTCAAAGATGGGTATGTGGAGTTGACAGCCTTGAGGGGCTAAATGTCCTACTTCAGTTGTTACAATTATGTGGATTATAAGATTATAATGTTTCTGCATTGTGACCTGTTCAGAGGTTTGCCTGATAGCAAACCCTTGGTTTTTTTTGATTGTTAGAAATTAAAAGCAGAAAGGTGTACGCAGGTATATTTCATGCAGTGATGAACCAGTTCTGCCAATGAACCTCGGGCAATATTTTGCAATCCAGGGAGTGGACTCTGACGTCATCCCTCAAACACTTGACATTTGAAGGTTCAGCCTCCTGACTGTTTACTGACTGCCTCCTGCACTTGAATATCTCATGAGTAATTTTTAAAAACGTCACACACCAGAATATCCTCCCGGTCACTGCCAGAAAAAAGCCCCCTCCTCCCCTCACCCCATACAAACACACAACTCAAAAAGGATTGCAAAAGAAAAGTCCAAAGTGGGGGGAAAAGAAAATGTATCAACTATCCAGTGACTCCAAGATTCTGAGGTTCTACTCTGTCCTGTCTCTCTCGTGCCCTCGCATCCTTCCTTAGTGGCATTTCCCCCCCCCGCCCCCCACACACCACCATCTTTGCTTTATCGTGGGTTAATTGTAAAGTTTCAAGAATTTGGCCACCACCCCCATGTGTTTTGAACCCTCAGAAACATCCAGCCGCATCTGTGGAGAGAGAAATTAGTTACATTATGTGTTGATAGCTCTGTCAGAAGTTCTGATGAAGGGTCATCAAACTGAAGTGTTAACCCTGTTTCTCTCTCACACTTGCTGCCAGATCTGCTGAGTATACCTGCTGGGGCGGCACAGTGGTTAGCACTGCTGCCTCAGTGCCAGCGATCCGGGTTTGATTCCCGGCTTGGGTCACTGCCTGTGCGGAGTCTGCACATTGTCTGTGTGGGTTTCCTCCGGGTGCTCCAGTTTCCTTCCACAGTCCAAAGATGTGCAGGTTGGGTGCATTGGCCGTGCTAAATTATCCCTCAGTGTACCCGAACAGACACCAGAGTATGGCGCCAAGGGAATTTTCACAGTAACTTCATTGCAGTGTTAATGTAAGCCTGCTTGTGACACTAATAAATAAACTTAACTTATTGCTAGCATTTTGTTTTTATTTCAGATTCTCAGTATCCACAATGCCTTTGTCACCTGTTGCTGTTAAAATCCTGGTTGACATTTCGGAGAGATTGCGTGTTTTAAAAATTTTTTAATCACTCCCTGTTGATGGTGTTTATAGGTTTGGATTTATAATGAAGAACAAGACCTGATTCTGGCCAACCTGCTTTGCTTGGATATGTCTGAAACACATTTATCAGACTCTCCTCGTCTTATGAAATGCCACGGTGGTGGCGGATCACAACAATGGACACTTGGGGTAAGATAAATTTCTGATCGGAAAGCTTTTTCCATTGTACCAGTGTTTCTATACAATGGCTTCATGTGTATTAACACAAGGTATAACTGAACTATGCAATGGCACAGCGTATTTGATTCCCGCCATTGAATACTAACATGCAGATCAATAGCAAGACTTTTTTGGTGTTATTATGGATCTGTTGTGCTGTTGTCAGGGAGCACTGATTGAAGGCCAAGGAATGAAAATCACTGGGTGCAGCTTCTGGACTGTCCTTACCGTCCTTACCAGTCCTTGCCTGTTTCCGAGTAGAATTTGGATAGGTCTGGGAAATAGGCTACCTACCTGCACTCTTTGCTTGGATGAGGCATCTAGAGAAACAAAAAAGGCAAAAGAATGCTGGTTTCTCTTAAAAAAAAAAGTTTTCACGAAACAATTGATATGACACATGTTGCTTTAATAATGTCAAAGATGTCATAACCTGATGGGACGTAAGTTCGTGCCATGGTTCCATGTTGTGGGATGGTTCACTCATTAGTCCAGCTATCAAGGGGAGAGACTAAATGCAGTCATAAGTCAGAGGAGGAGGCTACCTGGATCATTGTCATGGCTAGCTCTCGAGTATAAGGTCTGGGAGCAGTTTGCCTGTCCTCCGCCTTTGGTTTTAAAAATAAATGTATTTAATTTGGAGGGTTGCCAATTCATTTTCAAATAATACTGAATTGCCTTATGCAGAGCACCCATTATTGTTTTGCACGTGGGCTGTTGAGGTATATTTACAACTTGGAAGAAGTTCAGTTGTACTTTTCCCCTTCAATCCCAGCTGTAATCTGTCACTACTCTTTTGCTTTTCTGTTGCCATTCCAGGCATGAGTTTCTCTTGGATAAGGCCACAACTACTGTGTTTCTGCATTCCTTGAAGGATCCAATGAAGAAGCCATCACTGTTTACTTACAAGTAGTAGCCTGCAATCCTCTTTTGTTTGACCTTTACAGACATGCACCATGTTAGTCTTGTTACGCTCCACACACAGACTGCTGTCTTCCAGGTTCTACCAATAGATCAACAGTCACGCCTTTTCCTGCATTTTCCCTGAGAATGTTTGGTTAGTTGTGAGAAAGGACTTTGTATCCATCCTTATTATTGCATTGATAACCCAGTCTTTGGTGGAAATGTGGCTCACAGGTAGTAACATCTTACCCCTCATTAGCTGACTGTACTTCAGACACACTGGCCCTTTCTTGGATCTTGGTCTCTTTCTGGTACCTCTGACTCCATTAAGCACCTTGCCTTGTTCAGTTCCTCTCACTGGTGCTCTGCTGCTTCCATTCCACCACCTGTCTTATCAAACTAAATAATTCCTTGTCCTGTTCCACTCTGCTTTACCCCTGAATCCTAACCTTTTACTGGTTTCACTTCCCATCTCCTTGCAAACTGCCACCTCATTTCTGATTCCCTCTTCTTCTCCCAAGCCCTTGAATGAATCTAGCACAGGCTGAACTTTCTGATACCCTCTCCCTGGATCATGGGCTCATTATTGAACAACAGCAAGCCATTATCTTCCCTGGAAACTTTCTAACCCCCATCCCTCACTCAACTCCATGAACTGAACTTGTGGTTCCCAGGCTCCGCATAATCATTTGCAGCCTCAAGAACGTAGTCCCTCTTTTTTTCATTCCATATTTTCTCCCCTTGTCTGATTTCTACTCTCCTACATCTACAACTGTTGTGACACCCCTCTGCTGCTTTAACCAGTTCCAATTACTTGGTTGTGACCTTTTCATTGAATGGCGCAGTTAGTCCACATCTTCCTTCCCACCACGGCAGTCCGATTGACTCTCCTTGAATGGCGGCTAGATCAGTTTCCATTGCCCATCACTCTCCCCTACCTAACTGAACTTGTTCTCACACTAAACAACCTTTCTGACTTCTGGACTTCCTCCAAATAAAAACAATCACTTTGGACCGGAGCTTTGTCTGCTTCTTTTGTAGGTTATGTTAAACATTCTTCTTAGTTGGGTCCTCTCCCTGATCTGTTTTTTTAGTACTGAATGTGTTGTTGTTGCTCCATCTCCTCACCCTATCTGGGGATTTCATTACTTTTGCTTCTAACTTCACCTTCCATCACTTTCATGTGGTCAGTCTCTGGCTCTTCCTTTCTCTTCTATGACTTTCCCCATTCCTGGAGAGAGATTGTCTACGAACAGCCCAGCAACCCCAACCACAGCCTCAAATATACTTGTTCAGAGCCCGTTTTATTTTAGTAATAACTATATATCCCTCTCCCAGTTTCTCCATCATATCTGTTCTGACAATACTTCATTCCACATTAGATCTTGCAGAATCATAGAATCCTTACAGTACAGAAGGAGGCCATTCGGCTCATCGAGTTTGTACTGACCACAATCCCACCCAGGCCCTATTCCCGTCACCCCGCATATTTACCCTGCTAATCCCCCTGACAGTAGGGTCAATTTAGCATGGCCAATCAACCTAACCCGCACATCTTCAGACTGTGGGAAGAAACCGGAGCACCTGGAGGAAACCCACACAGACACGGGGAGAAAGTGCAAACTCCACACAGACAGTGACAAAGGCTGGAATTGAACCTGGGTCCCTGGCGCTCTGAGGCAGCAGTGCTAACCACTCTGCCACCGTGCCACCCATCCCGTTTTTTGGGATGAGGAACCTCTTCTACCACCCTCCCCACAATCTTGGTGGAAAGGACGCTGAACTTTATCTGGATTTGGCCTTAACACTGACCTTAATCACAGTCTCCATTCTCACTCAGAAAGCAAGTGCTGGCGATGGGCGATTAGTGTTCCGAGGCATGGGGGAAGCTGAGCCTTGTGCTTAGGATATGGATCACCAGCTCACCTGGTGCATTGAAGTTCTGGAACAGTACGATTCTTCTTGCAGGAGAATGGAGGACCATGTTCAGACCATTTTACATACTAATATTAATATAAATTATAGAATTATTAGCGCTGCAGGAATATGTAATGAGTTCTAGAATCGTTTTCCAGATGCTACAGACCAAATTCCCTGATCTGAAAAGACAAACTATTTAAAACTAAAGTTTATGTTCTAATCTTTGTTTCGTGTTTTTATAGGTAAATAATTCTTTGTATCAGATATCAGCTGGACAGTGCCTGAAGGTGATAGATCCGGATAGTCCTAAAGGATATGTTGCCATGGCAATCTGTGATGGTTCCAGATCACAGCAATGGAAGCTGGACAGCTGATGTGAGCAACAGACCTGAAATACTCCCCGGGGAGCAGTTTAAACATCTGCCTGAGATTGATTGCTAAGATGCATCGGCACAGAGAGGATAGCAATTAATGTGTGAATAGAAATGCTGGATGTTGGTAGAACTGCTCACTTTTAATTAGGTGAATAGTAATTTTATCGAAGTATTTTGACTGTTTTCTCTCTCAGCTTTTACAATTATCGTGAGATGGAAATTTTTAATTTGTGAAAATATGGAATAATCAGTTATTTATGTTTTAAAAGTGGTCCAATTTGCTTAGCTGGGTATGATGGTAATTATAGAGGCTCATTATGCATCAGCAGTTTGTTTCCCCAGTGATTCCGATTGTAACTGCGCAACCCAGTGAGGTGAATCCTATAACCAGGTTCTAGTTTGGAAGCCTGGTTTGTGATGAGTTTGGTAAGGGGGTGTTGCACTTAACTTCTTTCTTCTGGGCTAGAGACAGGAAACACAGCTAAGGCATCTACTTCAGTCTCCTAACCAGTTGCAAAGTTTATATTTGCCCACTGATGAAAACGGATTTGACCATGAAAGCCCCCACGGTTAATAGTTTGCCAGAACTCCTCATCTGAAATAATGCATGCTTTTCGTGTGGGATATCACTGAGTAGCTGGCAGCCTTGGAACTGTACCAAAATATACTTAAAGGAAAAGGGGGGGAAAAGATTCAAGTTTTAACTTGGCAATGAAGTAAGTTCTCAAAATAAATCACCAATTAAGATGTCCAAACTTATACATACTGCTTCTTTTCTGAATGCGCTATATCAGTTCTGACGTGATGTGTTGAAGTTTTACTTGCTCTAGTAATGGTATCATTTGGTAGAGCAGCTTATACAGGAAGAGTGGAACAATGTTATTTGGTTTGGGGTTTACAACCTTGAATTTCTTCATAGATTATGAAAAGGCTATAAAAATATCCGGTTAAAGAGATGACTATTTTATTGTTGAATTAAAGCAAAATGTTTACATTAAAACCACATTTATGCTAGTTAGTTAAAAAGGCAGCACAGTGGTTACCACTGCTTCCTCACAGCGCCAGGCACCCGGGTTCGATTCCCGGCTTGGCTCACTGTCTGTGTGGAGTCTGCACGTTCTCCCTAAGTCTACGTGGGTTTCCTCCGGGTTTCCTCTCTCAGTCTGAAAGACGTGCTGGTTCGGTGCATTGTCCATGCTAAATTCTCCCTCATGTACCCAAACAGGCGCTGGAGTGTGGCAACTAGGGGATTTTCACAGTAACTCCATTGCAGTGTTAGTGTAAGCCTACTTGTGGCACTAATAATTAAACTAAACTATGATAGCTAAACATAAACAGTTACATTAGTTGAAAGCACAAACAATGGCTTAACCCGATTCTCAAAATGAGGGGGGGGAAACAAAAATGTGTGTCCGCAAAGCTTCAGTCACCGATGTTTAAATGTCATTGATGTTTCTAATGTACTTCCCTGTCCGCTTTTATAATGCAGCAAGAGGTTTTTCTATGTTTCGTTTGACTTAGGGAATCCTCCTCCTGCTTGTTGTGCAATAATGACAATAAAAATAGGAGGCTGTCCTCAGGAAACCTCTTCCAGCCAAAGTGTAAACCCGTCTCTGCTTATACAATTTCACCAGAAAACATAAGTAATCCCATTGAGAGTTGCACTAATTTAATTCAACCAGAAATCCCCCATAGAGCCCTTAAAGGTGGTCCTTCAGAATTTAGAACTGTTCCATTTATAAGCCTTTAATTTTCTGCTCCAATGATGAGATAGGCATAGGGATGTGGTAGTATAATAGTTATGTTACTGGACTAGTAATACAGAGGCTAATAATCCAAAGAATGTGAGTTAATTCTGGCAATTTGAGAATTTGGACCCAGTTTTTTTTTAAAAACAAAATCTTTTCAGTAAAAATGACCATGAAGCTATTAGATTGTTGTGCTTTTTAAAAAAAACAATGGTTCACTGATGTGCTTTCCTGCAAGAACACCATTTGAGATTCCAACCATGCTCTGAAGCAGCCTAGCAGCATAGAATCCCTACAGTGCAGAAGGAGGCCATTTGGCCCATCGAGCCAGCACCGACCACAATCCCACCCAGGCCGTAGCCCCATTACTCCACATATTTACCCTGCTAATCCCCCTGAAACTGAGGGGCAATTCACCTAACCTGCACATCTTTGGAGGGTGGGAGGAAACCCACGTAGACACAGGGAGAACGTGCAAACTCCACAGTCACCCGAGGCCAGAATTTGAACCCGGGTCTCTGGCGCTGTGAGGCAGCAGTGCCAACCAAAAAGCCCTGAGATTTCTTTAAAAAGCAGAAACGTGCATCAAGTAAATTGGTCGTCTTCCAACTTTATTCCAACCTAATTTAGTAACTTCTGACCAAATTCCTTTTATTAACTTAATTTTTGAACAGTGTATTTTTTTACGAAAGTGGACATATAAAGCCGGACTAAAAATATCATCATGTTTACTACGGATACTTCCTGGAGATTTATGTAAAATCAATATGAAGTGAGTGTATGTTTATCTTTTATCCTTTAGTATCTGCTGGCAGGGATTTTTGTTGAAAGTGTAACTTTAGCAATGGAGCAGCAATGATGGTGGTTGATGTGGAGCAGGTTAAAATCACTGATACTGAATGGAGACGTTAGCATCCATTCCACAGCGATGGCTTCAGTCCATGAATGTCGAGATGCTTGGCAGGGTTTTCTGCTGGAGTTCCCTGACAGCTTGTAAACTTTCCCCATTGTTTTTAATGGATAGCGAAGGCACGGGCTTGTGAGCACTTAAGTAGAAGATCCTAGTTGGGTCGTCACACACTTGGAAATGGCTGGTTAACAAATAATTCCATTGTACTGGAAGCACCTTTAAAACATCGGAGCTGTGCTTAATTACAGTGTGAAGTCTCACAACACCAGGTTAAAGTCCAACAGGTTTATTTGGTAGCATGAACTTTCAGAGCACTGCTCCTTCATCAGATGACTCACCTGATGAAGGGGCAGCGCTCCGAAAGCTCGTGCTACCAAATAAACCTGCTGGACTTTAACCTGGTGTTGTGAGACTTCTTACTGTGCCTATCCCAGTCCAACGCCGGCATCTCCACATCCTGTATTTAATTAGGTAGAGATTTAAATTTTATAAGCAAACCTGTTCAATTTGGACTGCCATTGGGACCACTTTTAAGCCACCGTTGAGAGACATATTGTCATTTCTCATTAGGGTCTATGATCTCTACTGATGTTTTGTACAGACTCCATGGGCGGGATTTTCTGGCCACACTCGTCCCAAAGCTGGAAAATGCCGCCTGAGGGTAACAGACCTTTGCCTGGTCCGTGTCCCGCCCGCTACGATTCCCATGGCGGGTGGCACAGGAAGATTCTGACCCATGTTCTGAAGCATCATCCCCAGCATGTGGAATGATTTAATTATTTGCTTTAACTTGGGAGATTTTTTTCCTCTTATAATAAAAATTGATTACATTTAAACTTAAAGGATGAACAATAACTGGGAGTGCTGATAACATGATTTGGTTGCAACTGCAGTGATTTCACTTGTACCTTTCCTAAGTGAGGAATAAGTTCAGGCCTATTAAAAATGGCTTGGGCCACGTTACAGTGTGTGGCTGTGAGATTCATTCATCTCTTCAATCAGTAATTCTCCAAAGTCTAAGCAGTTAGCTGTAAATTAGATATTCTGCTCATGTTAATTATGCCCTGTTGTTAATTTTCAGAAATTCTGTATTGAATTGATATTTTATCAAATAATAAAGCTACTAGATATTTATTAGAATAAAGATCTAATTTTAAATAATCATCCTGTATTGATCCTCAGGTAATGCGATCGAGCTCTTTTGGCCATTTGATTTTCAATAATTTCACTTGATTTTTCTTTCACGACAAGTCGAAAATGCCACAATTAGCACTCTTCTCGAGATAACTGCTTGCATTTGTTGTAGTCATCATTTGTTTAAATATTTATCAATTATGAAATTGTAAGTGTATGTTCGAGAGAGGTGTTAGCAGCCAGGTTGTGAGGGAGTAAACTTGACAGTGCCACAACAAGTCCAAGGATCCTGCAGAAGTCGACTATCACAGCAGGAAAATAATTGGTCTCTCTTGGAAGGTCAAACTGCAGATCTACGCTGAGTTCAAGTGTTTGGAGTAAATATTCTTTACAAAATGTTGTCAATAGTACAATTAACTCACAATACTTGTACCATCCCAAACTAATTCCTCTTCCCCCTTCAGGATAGATTCACTAGCGTGAAGGCTCAGGGGTATAACAATTGAATGAGGAAAGGCAGTGGAGTTGATTAGCAGCAAACCTGGACTTAGAAACCTACTGCTTATCGCCTAATGCCAACCTTACCCTTAATGATAGCCTTCAGGCCCTGTGGCGACGAGGGGGTTTTCACAGCAGCTTCATTGCAGTGTTAATGTAAGCCTACTTATGACACTAATAAATAAACTTCACTTTGAGGAAAGTACAGAATCCACAGTGGTTGAGGAACTTTCGTACCCAGGCTCATGAATGGTTCAATAGTAAAATGACTAAACATAGCAAAGACTACAAACCCAGTCATCATCCTGGCTCTATTGTCAAAAGCTCCAGTTGTTTTAGTACAACTTTGGCATTGCAACAAAGTGGAAAATTGCCCAGCTATGTCTTGTCCATAAATTAGGATTGTGTCATGGTTGCATTTGTTATTGTGGTCAGCTGTTCCTTGCTTTGAGGGTGATGCTTACTCTGGGTTGCTGGTATGACCCTGATAGAAGTCCACACCTGACCTTTTAAACATGGGAACCTTGAGGTGGAAGCATTGTCCACACAATCTTTAATTGGTGATCAGATTTCAGTGACAACTCAGATCACGACTGAGACCACCTTGTCACTGCAGCCGCCTTCTGCTTTTGCAGATGTTGAGAGAGGTAGTCTTTGCCTGTTCTGTGTGTTGAGGACTTTTGTATTTATTTACCTTTTAATGCAACAACCAATCATCAGTGATGATGGAAGGAGTCATCAGTAGGAGCAAGAGGCATTTACTCACCAATATTCTGGCAGGTTCCCGAACTCCAAAACCACTTGGTGCAAAAACGGACATGAACTGAGTTCCAGGGTAGTGACTGCATTTGTCATGTATTTGACCAAGGAGTTGCAATGAAATGGATGTCAATGGACAGTGTAAAGTTTTTCCTAGTGGATGGATTCATATCTAACACAAAACAAAAGATAGCTCACACAGCCATCTATCTGAGGTTAATTATTTTAACCACTGCTCCATTTCATTATTAGCAAATGCCTGCATGCCAAAAAGAGCTAGATAACATATAGATCTGGGCTGATGAATGACATGTAGTATTTGCACCATAAAGCTGCCAAGCAATGACCATCTCCAATAGGACAGCACTTAACCACCCTTCCATTCAATGGCCTTATCATTGCTCAGAACTTCCCCTCACCATCATTAGTATTCTGGAAGTCACTATTGATCAGGAACTAAACTGGACCAGCCACATAAATGCTGTGGCTACAAGAGATGGTCAGATGTTAAATATTTTGCAGCAAGAGCACCTGACTCTCGAGCACCTCCACCATCTACGAGGACAATCAGGAGAGTGATGGAATACACTTAACTGGAAAGATGAAAGCTGTAACATGCAAGAAGCTCAACACCATCCAGGACATAGCAATTTTCTTGACCGGCCCCATTCACTAGCTTAAACACCAATCGCAACACCACTGCCACACCTTGACTACAACATGTATAATATACAAAATGTACTGTAGCAACTTGTCGAGGTTTCTTTAGCAGCATCTTTTAACCCATAACCTCCACTATCTAGATGGAGTAAAGACAACAAGTGCACAGCAACATCATCTCTAAGTTCCCCACCACATCAATTTGGAGATATATCACCATTACCTTCATGGTTGCTGGGTCAAATGCCTAGAACATCCTATCAAATGGCATTGTCGGAACAGTTTCAGCATACCTGATGGGGTTAACAGCCTGCATCTCAATACCATACTCTATTGAGATTATTTCTGAACTTAAATGTTATTGAGTTGACCATACTTTGTTCCAACCATAGGAATGGTCCATGATGAGGGTGGAAATACAATTAATTAAAATGAGACATTTATTATATTGTGTTTGCCAGAACATTTGATTTATTATTGTCACATGTATTAGTATACAGTGAAAAGAATTGTTTCTTGCGCACAATACAAAGCATACCGTTCATAAAGGAAAGGAGAGTGCAGAATGTAGTGTTATAGTTATAGCTAGGGTGTAGAGCTATGACTGTAACACTACATTCTGCACTCTCGTTTCCTTCTCTATGAATGGTATGTTTTGTATAGTGCGCAAGAAACAATACTTTCCACTGTATACTAATATGTGACAATAATAAATCAAATGTGCTGGCAAACGCAATATAATAAATGTCTCATTCTAATTGTATTCCCACCCTCGTCATGGACCATTTAGACCGACATTTTATTCACTTACGTATTTTGGCAGAACTGTAATCTTCAGATGAAAAATTCCCTCATTATAACTATCGAGTGCTCCTAAATGGGGGATAGTTTAAAATGAAAGGTTCTAAGAATAAATAGAACATCCGCTGTACTTCCTTTTATACCAGTTTTGGCTCCTTGTTAAGATGTCATGGAGATTTAATCCCTGCTCCGAAACAGTACCGAGGAAGTGCTACACAGTTGGAGGTGCTATCGTTCAGATGAAATGCTAAAAACTAAGGTCCCACCTGGCCTCAGCTGGATGTAAAAATAAATCTCATGACATTATTTGGTTTGCTTGCCAATATTTATCCCCTCCACCAAAATCATAAAGTATTACAGTAGCACAGTGGTTAGCACTGCTGCTTCACAGTGCGCCAGGGACCTGGATTCGATTCCCGGCTTGGGTCACTGGCTGTGTGGAATCTACACGTTCTCCCCATGTCTGCATGGGTTTCCTCCCACATTCTGAAAGACGTGCTGGTTGGGTGCATTGACCCGAATCAGCGCCGGACTGTGGCAACTAGGGGATTTTCACAGTAACTTAATTGCAGTGTTAATGTAAGCCTTACTTGTGACTAATAAATAAACAAACGTTAATATTATCTTTGCCTATGATGATGTCAATGCAAAGTACTTCATGGGCTATGAATGGCTTTGTGGTGCTGTGAGATTATAAAAGGTGTCAACACAAAGAAGGCTTTTCAGCTCATTGAGTCTGTGCTGTCTGGGTTAGTTCCACGGGCTTGCTCTTTTCCCATGTCCTCGCAATATTTTCTTTTAGGTATTTATCTAATACCCTTCTGATGGGTGCTATTGAATCTGTATGCACCACCTCATCAGGTAATACTTTTCAAATACTAATCACTTGTTGCATTAAAAAGCTGTCACCTCTGGCTCTTTACCAATTGTCATAAATCTGTGCCCCCTGGTTATCAACCCAGCAACCTTTGTAAACAATCACCAAAAGAGAAAATGCTGGAAAATCTCAGCGGGTCTGGCAGCATCTGTAAGGAGAGAAAAGAGCTGACGTTTAGAGTCCAAATGACCTTTTGTCAAAGCTAAAAGGTGTAGCTAGTGGGAGCTTTTATCCAGTGGTTTCAGATTCCAGCATCCGCAGTAATTTGCTTTTATCCTTTGTAAAAAATTTATCTATTACTACTCTAACAAGTCTCTTAGTCTTTTCTATACATAAACCGTCAAAGAGTCGGTGCAGACTCAATAGGTCAAATGGCTGTTGGAGGAGTCAGTGCAGACTCAAAGGGCTGAATGGCCTCCTTTTGCAATGAAAGCTGTTTGTATATTACAACATAAGGATTAAATAAAATTGGCGACAAATGCTACACCAAGAAGGATTTGCTTTATTATAAAATTGCTTTATTGATCGTAGTTTCAATACTGTATTTAGTTTCAGATGCAGTACACTGCGAAAAAAAAAACATCTTCACTTAGGCTTCTGTCATCTTTGTTTTAAACATCAACTACATTATTTACAAGTTTTCTGTATACATACACATAAGCACCCGTCCCCTTGATATATGCTTTGTGGTGGTGGTGGTCATTTGATACATGAGGAAGGGGTTTAAATTGCACGGCCTGTGAGGAAACAGTGAACTGTATCCAGTCATTTTGCAATTCAGTCCAGCAAAACCACTGCTGAACCCACTGTCAGCTTTTTAATCTTAAAATTTCTTATCCCTGAATATACAGAAACAAAAGCTTTTATAACAAAAGAAAGGTTCACAGTAATAAATATCAAAAAAATTATACAACTGTATACAAGTTCTATTGAAACAATAAAAATAACTCCAAGTCAAAATAAAAAGAATAAAGGCGAGTTTGGAGCATGACGTGAGCTGATGATTAAATGTTCTCATCCCAAAAGGCATTTTAAAGTATAATGGCATTTATATAAATAAAAAGCTCTGAGCAATCCCAGAATATTTAGTGCATTGTTGTTAATTAGTGCAGTTGTCTTTAACACAGTCACAACTCAGAAGGAATGAGACAGTAGTGAAATGATCAAACTGGACATTATAGTTCTTTTGTATGGTCAATAGAATTCTAACCTATCAATAACTTCAAAAACAATATTTTCTTTTTTAAAGAGTTTTTAAACGTGCACTGCATGAAACTATGGCATTCTCAGTATTGGCAAATAAATAAACATGGACAAAATCCTCAACAGAATCTACCAAACAACTTAAGAAAAATGTTCTTTTAAAGCATATGAAATGCATAGAATTCTTTTAAATGTTTAAAAAAAAACAAAATATAGTTTTAGATCAGAGTTCTGCCTCCACGCAGTTTTCCTTTTTCACCTCAGAAGAGGTCCAACAGCACAACATCCTTCGAAGCTTTTTACTGCAGGCCCGTGGGGGAAGTTTTAAATTCTGGATGATCAAAGCCAGCCTCCAGCTGTTGCAGTAACGCATTTGGACCACAGGATGGCAGAGAAAATTATTCCAATTTCCATCTCCCACGACTGCTGCAAGAGTTTCAAACTTTGGCCCCCAGTTCCAGGACCCCAGTCTCAATGATGGGAACATACTTGTCTTCAATCTGAACCAGCAGGATCGTCTTGTCTATGTGTGACCTGCTACTTGGCTCTCTGCTGCAAGGCACCCAACGGTGAATCACCTAATTACACAGAAGGAAACAATGAACTGGTTAGGAAACAAAATAAATCTGGAATAGTGAAGAATTTCCATGATCAAATGTACAAATTATTCTGCCCAATGGTTTCATTGATCTTGAATATACTGGTTTCCAGCTTAAAACTGCCTTGGATTATTATTCACAGTACGGTGCACAGTGGTTAGTTAGACTGCTGCCTCACAGCGCCAGGGACCTGGGTTCGATTCCTGGCTTGGGTCAATGTCTGTGTGGAGTTTGCACATTCTCCCCGTGTCTGTGTGGGGTTTCCTCCGGGTGCTCCGGTTTCCTCCCACAATCCAAAGATGTGCAGATTAGGTGGATTGGCCATGCTAAATTGCTTGTCAGGGGGCTAGCTAGGGTAAATGCTTGGGGTTATGGGGCGTGGGTGGGATTGTGGTTGGTGCAGACTCGATGGGCCAAATGGCTTCCTGCGCTGTAGGGTTCTATGATTTCACCATCATTTTGTGTTCTTTTCCTCCTATTTCATTTCCCATCTTCCCATTGTTGAATAATCAAGTGGACGGACAAAGGAGTTCATTTTAAAACCAGATAGGAGCATAAAAGAAATCCAAAAGTCACTGATTCTACCCCACACCCCACTGCTGCAGAGCTCATTCCTCCTTCGGTACAACTGAGATTGGAGACCTACACTGAAGCAGCCATCCAGGATTTTCAATACAGTGAAAATAAAAAGTTCCAGCTGAAATCAGCAGTGAAAAGTTTGATGTGTGGGTAAATTAAATGTTCTTATGTGTATGACGCACCATTGTAGTTACAGTCAAATCCTGTGCAGCAATCCCCTCGGTAAATGCAATTCCCGAAACTGGAATTCCTGAAACTGGAATTCCCGAAACTGGATCTTTGAACACAGTAAGAAGTCTCACAACACCAGGCTAAAGTCCAACAGGTTTATTTGGAATTACGAGCTTTCGGAGCACTGCTCCTTCATCAGGGGCAGCGCGGTGGCACAGTGGTTAGCACTGCTGCCTCACAGCGTCAGGGACCCGGGTTTGATTCCGGCCTCGGGTCACTGTTTGGAGTCTGCATGTTCTCACCGTGTCTGCGTGGGTTTCCTCCAGGTGCTCCGGTTTCCTCCCATAGTCCAAAGATGTGCACGTTAGGTTGATTGGCCATGCTAAATTGACCCTAGTGTCGGGATTATCAGGGTAATTATGTACGGTTACGGGAATAGGGCCTGGGTGGGATTGTGGTCAGTGCAGACTCAATGGGCCAAATGGCCTCCTTCTGCTCTGTAGGGATTCTATGATCCTATGACTAACCTGGTGTGAGATTTTACTGTGTCAACCCCAGTCCAACGCCGGCATCTCCACGTCATGGATCTTAGAGGGGAGTCCCGGTTGCACTGGTCAGGGCTCTGTGTTGCAGCTCATTTGCTATCTTTTTGTTGCCCCTGCATGAAGGGTTGCACCAATTAAGATGACAACCTGATTGCACTGCTTGATGCAAGATGACTCAGGAGAAGGAAGCAGGAATTGGTGTCAAGCAGGACTCCGGCAAGGTCATATGTCACAATGAGTACCATCACAAACCAAGCTCAGTTTACAATGATACAGATTCAGCACTAATGACTATTCCCTTATTTTTACATTGAGGCAGACTGCAGCACTGATCTGACATCTAACGTGCATGAAAGTGGCAGCTTTGGCTGGAGGGAAAACCTCTCTCTCAGTCTGTCTTAATCATTACTTGGCCTATGTACATTTGGGCTGTAAACTCATGTTGTTAACAATTTGTGGCATAATCACAATTGGAGAGGTATATATAACCTGACTGGAGAGTTCATAGTGGAAAACATGCATCTTTCTGTTGTCCTGTTTTACCTGTCAGTACAGAGCAGACAATATCCCCTGTGTACTTAAGCTGTAAACAGGCTTTCACGTACCTGTCAAGCAATTTAAATTAATACAGCAATGTCTCTGAACAGAATAGGGTCAAAATTCTAACTAAAAACCCTGCATGAAACCGAGTTTGAAGAATCCCAACACTGCAAATTATAAAGAACATAGATTGCAATACATCCAGAGTGAACACATCTTGGTGCTATGGAATACATTTTTGTACTGCATAAAATGCCTAGTGCTGCAGTGCTTAGAGAACTTTCATGTGTGGTTCTCCCCTATTTATGCTACTTTTCACTGCCACTCTAATGAAGACCCATTTGAGGCTGGAGATGCACAATTCTGTAACCCTTGGCTTAGTGGTTCTTGCTTCAAAATCAAAGGTTGAGGGTTCAATCCCATTCTAAAGACTCCAGTGCACAATCTTAGCTGGTATGTTAGCAGTGTTGCACTCTAAGGGATGTTGCACTCTCAGTGGTGCAATGGTCAGCCTTTCAGATGAGACATTAACCCGAGGCTGTGTGTCTTTGGTTGACATAAGAAGGAGATGGTGAGGTGGTCATAATGCCACTGAACTAGTAATCCAGAAGCCTAGAACAATGGTCTTGGGGGACATGGGTTCAAATCCCACCATGGTAGCTGGTGGAATTTAATCTCAATCAGAAAGATAATTTTATAAAGCTAGTCTCAGTAATGATGACCATGAAGCCATTGTCGATTGTTGTAAAAATCCATCTGGCTCAATAAGGTCCTTGAGGGAAGGAAATCTGCCGTCCTTACCTGGTCTGGCCTACATGGACTCCAGACCCAAAGCAACATGATTGACTCTGAAATGATCTAGTAAGCCAAGGGCAATTAGGGATGTCAACAAATTTATTTATTAGTGTCACAAGTAGGTTTACATTGACACTGCAATGAAGTTACAGTGAAAATCCCCTAGTTGCCACACTCCGGCGCCTGTTCGGGGACACCAAGGGAGAATTTAGCACGGCCAATGCACCTAACCAGCATGTCTTTCGGACCGTGGGAGGAAACCGGAGCACCTGGAGGAAACCCACAGACACAGGGAGAATGTGCAGACTCCGCACAGACAGTGACCCAAGCAGTGCTAACCATTGTGCCACCGTGCCACCCATAATATTGGCCTCGCCAGTGACTCCCACATCCCACAAAAGAATAAATATACAAATGAGTCCCTTATTATCTCCCTGGGGGGGGGGGGGGTTGTGGGGATTTGCTACGTGCAAATTAGTGCCCCAATTCCTACATTACAACAGTGACCACAATTCAAAAGTGTTTCACTGGCTGAGAAGTACTCTTGCACATCCTGAGGACTGTTCTGAAACAGACCAATTAGAGTTTCAGAGAGATTTTTAAAAATACAAGAGATAATTTGGAAACATCTGACTACCACTATTTACAACACTGATATTAACTGAGCATTTTTATTTGAATCTTTCATTGTACTTGAATTCATCGCTATACTGAACTTCACTTTCGACTAACTCTTGATTACCAATAAACATCTTCTCATTTAACTTTGTTACTCCCTTTTGAAAACTCAAATATACATAATCTGTCTGAGATTATCTCACTGTCCTCCCATATACCAACTTTTATACCATTTCTTACTCCACTCTTGCTGATTTTTGAATTCTGTGCACCATCTTAACCAGTCACACGAGTACTTAAGAGGGATGCTCCATTTATTAAAATAAGAGTTACTGATGGATATAGAAACTTACATTGCCTTCCATGCCCTCCTGAGGGCTCCAGTCTTTCCAGCTGATCCGACCAGCTCGCATGCGGATTACTTCATCTGGCCAGTGAAGCTCTCTCCTCTTGGACATGTTGATGGCTTCCATGACTTGGCCAGTGTCAATTATCTACAATTAAACAAGAAAAGAATCACTGGCATCATTAACTGGCAAACATTTTTCATGAGAATATCCGATCTAGCACCCAAACTGAAAATACATTTATATTCTTCAGTTCTCAGCCCGAAGGCACATCCACCCACAGTGCCACAACCTCCACCATGGGTAGGGCAAGGAAGCAGGTCCCAAATCCACTCAGGCGGAATGGGGATCGAACCCTGCACTGTTGGCACCAATTGAGTCCCCCAAGGAGTCCAAGTTGTGATGGCAGCATACACTTTTACATGCATCTTGTAGCCTGGAGCAATGGATAGTGATGGTGGAGACTCCAATTTCTTTCCATCACATGGCTGACCAGGATTCTTACTACTCTTACCACTAGCTATCGCCATATATGCTAAGGATTTACTCAATTTGTTTGGTCCCATTATGAACGCGCCTTCCTTGGTCATCAAGTCCTGGAGTGAGACTTGAACCTTTAGCTTCTGGCTCAGAGGCAGGGTGCTACTCACTGGAGATCCAGGACTTTGACCCAATGAAGGAAATGCAGTATAGTTCCAAGTCAGAATAATTTGTGGCTTGGAGAGAAGCTTGGTGGTGTTCCCATTCATCTGTTGTCCTTGTCCTTCTAGGTGGTAAAAAAAATCATGTGTTTGAAAGGTACTATTGAAGCAGCCTTGGCGAGAGTGCTTCTTCTAGATGACACACACTGGTGGCACTGCTCTGGTAATATAAGGAGTGAATGTTTAATGCCAATCAAGTTGGATGTTTTGCCCTGGAAGGCGTCAAGCTTCTTGAGTGTTGTCGGACGTACACTCATCCAGGCAAATGGGCAGTATTCCATCACATTTCTGACTTATGCCTTAAAGACAGTGGACAGGGTTTTAGGGATTGAGGGTGAGTTACTTGGCACAGAATTCCCAGCCTCTGATGTGCTCTTGTAGCCTCATTGATATGGCTGGTGTAGTTAAGTTTCTGGTCAATAGTAACCACCAGGATGTTGATAATGGGGAATTCAAATGCTGTTGAAAGTCAAGGGGAGGAGATTAGATTTCCCTGTTGGAGATGGTTATTGCCTGGCATTTATATGGCACAAATGTTATTTGCCACATTTATCGGCCCAAGCCTGAATGTTGTCAAGGTCTTGCTGAAGGGGATCAAAGGATATGGCAGGTAGGTGGGGTCAAGCTATTGAGTTGAATGATCAGCCATGATCATAATGAATGACAGAACAGGCTCAAAGGGCCGAATGGCCTCCTCCTGTTGCTATTTTCTGTGTTTCTATTTCAACATGAATTGCTACTGTACGTCGTTGCGAATGGTACTGAGCATTGTGCTGTCAGAAGTGAACATCCCCACTTCTGACTTTATGATGTCGAGAAAGTCATTGATAAAACAGTTGAGGATGGTAAGGCCTAGGACACGATGCTGAAGAGCTCCTGCAATGATGTCCCATTACTGAGATGATTGGCCTCCAACAACTACAACCATCTTCCTTTGTGCTGGAATACGAGTTCAACTAGTGCAGAATTCTCCCCCTGAGTCCCAAGCTCCGGATGCTGAAAGATTATGTACTGATTTAAGATTTATCCATCGGTGAGGCAACGACACAAGAACAGCTCTTTCCACTGTCAAGGCTCAAAACATGACATTAGCCAGCGATAATGTAAACACAATTAGAACGAAGCTGTGTGAGCTTCTTCAGTGGGGTCCCAAGACTCAGAGGTCATTTGTCCCTGGGCTTAACTTAGAAGGTGAGTTGCTCCACAGTAGCTTCCTTGGGCGGCTGTGAGATACGACTTATTTTAATGTAGGAACCACAACAGGAAATGTTTACTGCTGTGTCATTTCATCTCCAGCTTGTGTGAAATACATTTCTCAATGAGTACGTACCTGGACTCTGTAGTTAATTTCCTCCTTCTTGGCAGGTGTGTTAAACGCTGTGCTCGAGTTGCTGCCGGGCTGAATGTCTACACTGGTGACACCTTCCGCTCCTAGAAGTCCTGCCAGTGTGTTGCGTTTGCAGATGGGAATGCTCTGGCTGGAGCTGCTGGATGAGGGCAGGCCGCACTGTATGCTCAGAGTGCCTGTTTGGCTTGATGGTTCTATCTGGTTCACCATGGACAGTCGGGACTGGATTGAGCTGGGCAGGTTTCGCAAAGACAACTGGCTGGTTGAGGAACGGCGGCATGGCACCAGGCCAGTGGCAGATGTCCGTAAGGAAGAGTGACGGGTGTTATATCGATATGAAGACTGGCTGGCAACTGAGGCACGTGCAGGGGAATGTCTGACAAGGCTGGATTGCACTGAGTGACTGCTGTGGCTGGTGCCTGTTGAAATCAACAACAAATAACTCTTTGTACAATAAAAACCGAGAGTGCTGTTAAAACTCAGCATGTCTGGCAACATCTGTGAAGGTGGTCCCACAAACATTTTAAGTCATAGCATTTTGATAATATACAATTATGTTTACATCTTCATGTTATAATAAATCACTTGTAAACTATTAGCAACAATTTAAAGAAACTATCCTCCCCTTAACTAATGACTTGTTATATTCTAATGTCCAATAATAAACTCAAACCGAGAGAGAATGTTGACTGAATGAGAAGCAGGTGAGAATTACATTTTTTGCTTACTTTCAATATTCAACAATTCCACCCTCAAAATGATTCAAATTAAGAGGAGGGAAGACCCTCTGAATTTCTTTCCACTGCATAACTCTATAAAGGAAATCTGGAGGATATGGATTATGATTTAAACTCCGTCTAAAGCTGTAATAAACAAGTAAATTCAAACTCTAGTTCATTCTGTAAATCTTATTCGCTGTCTCTCACAAACATTCCACTTTTTAAAAAGTCAATGAAAACTTTTCATCAGTAAATCACTTTAATTTATCCTGCAGCTTTTCATCAGACTATTTGAAAATAGATTTTGGGAGAGACAGAGAAATATTTTCATGCCATTGATGCGTATTGGAAATTGTCCAAACTGCACTAGTTCAGACTGCAGCACCCACCTTCAGCTTAACAAAATATCAGCTTAGTTCATTTATTAGTGTCACAAGTAGGTTTACATTAACACTGCAATGAAGTTACTGTGAAAATCTCCTAGCCGCCACACTCTGGCGCCTGATCGGGTACACTGAGGGAGAATTTAGCACGGTCAATGCACCTAACCAGCACGTCTTTCGGACCGTGGGAGGAAATTGGAGCACCCGGAGGAAACCCATGCAGACACGGGGAGAACGTGCAAACTCCACACAGCAGTGCTAACCACTGTGCCACCGTGCCGCCCCGGGTGGTCAAAGCCCAGGTTTTGCAAGAAGCTGAAACTTTTGTGAAAATTGTAATGAAACCATTAATAGGCCCACAATTTCTTCCACTCCTCCAAAGCTGCAAAAAATTAAAATTCATGACCAGGTTTTTAAGCCATGTGTTCAAATCCCTCCATGCCCTTGCCCCTCTCAATCTCTTTAAACTCCAGCAGTATTACATAGCTCCTAAACAGTCCTTTCTTCTGATTCCAGCCTCTGTGCATCCTTCTCCCTCTTTGTTTAATTATTTGTGGCCACTTAAGTCCCATGTTGTAAAATTTCTCTCCCTGAACAATTCTGCCTCTCCACCTTCCTCTCTGCTTTAGGATCCTTCCTCTTTTTAAATTTTTTGATCATTCTTCCTAACATTACCTTGGGCTCTGCGCCCAGTTTCCCCGTACATCTTTATGAAGCACAGTGGGGGTGTTTTTGGTCACATTAAAAGCATTATAAAAATGTTCATGTTGTAAAAATATGACACAGGAAGCAAGGAGGTTAATTTATGCAGGAAATGCAAGCTGTAAGATTTTAAATAGATATTGACAATAGAAGTGTTATCCATCGCCTCAGAGAAAGACAAAAGAATGCAATTTAGTTATGGAATTTGACAGACAATTATTCCCCTTTTTTAAAATCTCCTTTACAAGCTGCAGGGGTTAAGCAAATGTCATTTTGTTATTTATTTGATGCAGTTCCACTTCCAAGACTGTTCTTGCGTTTGTTGTTTTTTTTTATATATCCCTCAGCAGGCTGCCGTAGCGGTTTAAAAATTCATAACTGCTGGTCTTATTCCAAAATAAACTGGCTGCCAAATCTATAAGTGGACCAATTACAAAATCTGCATTTCTATGAAATTGTGTGCTTGTCTCTCTCTGGAGTCTATTACCACAGAAAGAATGTCTTGTACTTATATTACACTTTGTAAGATCACATAAAGTCTCCAAGACTTTATGGCCAATTTTTGAAGTGGTCACTGCTGTAAATGCAGGAAAAGTGGCAGCGAATTTGTGCACAGCAAGGTCTCATAGACATCAATTGGATCAGAAAAGCTCATAGAATCCCTACAGTGCGGGAGGCAGCCATCCGGCCCATCGACTCTGCACCGACAACAATCCCACCCAGGCACTATCCCCGCAACCCCACGTATTTACCCTGCTAATTCCCCTGACACTAAGGGGCAATTAACATGGCCAATCAACCTGATCTGTACAGCTTTGGACTGTAGGAGGAAACTGGAGCACCTGGAGGAAACCCACGCAGAGGGTCAGGAGGCGAGGAGAACTTTCCTGTTCTTGTTCAAAATAGTACAATTGGATCATTTACGTCTAGTTGTGAAGGTAGTCAGGACCTCAGTTATACATCCTGTGTGACAGACAGCCACACCAACAGTCCCTTAATATTGCTAGCTGATATTTTGTGCTCATGTCTGTGTTGGAGCTTGAACGCAAAACCCTCTATAACAGGTGAGAGTTCAACCCACCGAGTCAAAGCTAATATCAAAGACATAAAAATACATTTCAAAACACATCAAACAATACTGACTGGACAGTAGAGGTGTCATTGTTAATCTGTCACGCCTGATTTAAAGGGTCTAAAAGCAAGATGAACTGTTTGATGTTTACCAAAACGCCTTCTGGCTATGCCAGTGAATGTTTGCCCTTGAGATTAAGCTGCATCAAATACAGAGGTTCTGAACGATGCGGAGAGTCCAGTGTCCTCTAACTGTTCACTGCTTAGCAGATCTGCAATGGACCATCAGAGTAAACTGAACCCAACATTAATGGTGCTGTGTAATACAGAATAACAAAACCTTACCCAATATGGGTGGGTTAGATGTGACTGGAGGCTGGAGACCTGCTCCAGGCCCATATCCAGCTGGTCCAGAACCTCCGTGGGAAGTACTACTTTGGGACTCATTTGCAGTTACATTATTACTGGCACAGGAGACTCCACCCGCATCCGAATCCTCAATATTTCCACCACTGTTACAACCGGCACCACATCCTTTCCGTAACCTGAAGAAGACACATACAAACAGTTAAGAGTCTGTGGTTCCCTGCGTAGACTTTGTTAAGCAAGTGTATGTCACCTTCTAACAGGGGAGCACTGTACTGCAGGACAGTAGCAGATCAGGGCAGCTTATTGAGTTCTTTCTTACAACACACAAATAACCCCATCTCAGTTGAGGTATCTGTGCAGATCCTGAGCCGAGCAAAATAAGCTATTGCATGTTTGCCATTTTTGCTGTGTTCTCAGCTAACATTGTATTGTATCAGTCTTTAAGTTCTTCTAATGCTGTTCTCGCTGGAAACCTGTTTTGTACCACTTAATGACAATGTATAAAGTGACGAGACAATTTCTGCCACATTTGGACAACATAGGGCCCGATTTTACCATCATGTTGTGCCCATATCCGGGTGCAAAAACTTGGTAAAGTCGGGTGTGAGGCGACAAGTGTGATCTGCATCCACCTCCGCGCCGGTTCTCCCTTTAGCAAGGCCCGAAAATGGCCGCGATCGGGATCATGCCCGAAACGGGCGCGACGGCCATTTCAATGCATTTGCATGCATTTAAATTGACTTAATGGGCTGCACGCCCAACCTTACCGGCACTTTCCCCTTTACCACCGCATTCGCTCATCCAGAATCGGTGCAAAACAGACATGCTCTACAAAAGTCCAATTCAGGCACTCCAGCTAGTGAGGAGGTAAGTGCCGAGCATCTGACGGCTCTCTGCTCAAGTTCAGTGAGGGGAAGGGGGGGATCCGCTGACACTCTGCTTGAGATCGGTCAGGGGACGGGGGCTGTGATCGGTCTGGGTGGCAGGGCGGTGGGTGGATAAGAGGGTCAGTAATGTTGTGGGGGTGGGGTAATATCTGTGGGGGCCAGGGGGAGGCATTATCCAGCCCAGGGGCGATGTGGCAGGGGTGACACATTGTCTTTTTTTTTCTGCGCATGCGCAGTTGGAGGCACCGATCGGAGCGGCAGGATTTTGAGTGAGTTAAGCTCCGCCCACGGGCTTGTGCAGCGCGATTCGGAATCGCTGATATTTTTTCCGGCAGAGTGCGAATGGGGGCGCCTGAGAACGGGTCTAAAAGTCAGATTTGAAACACTCCCAGTTTCAAGTCCGCCCAGCACTTAGAATCGAAATGGTAAAGTAGGGCCCATAGCTTGCAGGAAACTGTCTTCTAATTTTCTCCATTATCTTCCAAATAAAATTCCGGCAATATTGTCAGTTGGCACCAAAACAGTAGAAACACTTTGTACCAATATCATGCCATCCTTAATATGAGTTCAAATCATCCAGTACCAAGTTAGTGGAAAAAGAGACTTCATCCCATCAGTATGTGTCAGACTCAAAGCCAATTTTGTTCCCGATACTTAAAACATACCTTCAAGCAAGTTGTGAACAAGCATGAACTGTCCAAACCAGGCAGCACAATGAGAGGGAACCAGCATTATTGTAATCAATCGGCATTAACAGGAATTTTGTTTGGTAAATGTTAGTGTATTCGTCAAGGTGAGATGTGCAACTTATTCTCATTCTGGTACTGCACCGTCTGCAGGCCAGTTTCAAGGCTGTCCTATCCTCTATCATTGAACTATTGTAGACAATGCTTGCGCCTGCTCACACTCAGAGGCCAAACCCCAAGCCATTGTCAACACCTTCACCGAGGTGTACGAGAACATGGGCCTTACACTAAACATCCATAAGACAAAGGTCCTCCACCAACCTGTCCCACCACACAGCACTGTCCTCCACCAACCTGTCCCACCACACAGCACTGTCCTCCACCAACCTGTCCCACCACACTGCACTGTCCTCCGATTAACAAAATCCACGAAGAGGTCTTGCACAATGGGGACCACTTTCCAAACCTTGGGAGCCTACTGTCACCAAGGGCAGACATCAACGACAAGGTCCAACACCACCTTCAGTGTGCCAGCACAGCTTTCCCTTGTCTGAGGAACAGAGTGTTTAAACGCCAGGGCCTCAGACCCTGCACCAAGCTTATGGCCTACAGTGACATCCGCCTTCCTAAATGGCTCAGAGAAATGGACTATGGACATAGGTACCTCAAAACCCTGGAGAAGTGACATTAGCACTGCCTCTGCAAGATTCTGCAAATCCATTGGCAGGATAAGCACACCAATGTCAGTGTTCTTGCTCAGGCCAATATCCCCAGCATTGAAGCACTGACCAGGTTCGGTCAACCCCTGCTGGGTGGGGCCACATTGCCCACATGCCTGACACAAGACTCCCGAAACAAGCGCTCTACCCAAAGCTTCTACATGGCAAGCGCACCTCAGGAGGGCAGAAGAAATGTTTCAAGGACACCCTCAAAACCTCCTTAGAAAAGTGCAACATGCCCACCGACACTTGGGAATCCCTGGCCCAAGACCATCCAAAGTGAAGAAAAACAATTTGGGAAGAAACTGAACACTTTGGGTTTCATTGCCCAGAGCAAGCTGAAGCCAAGCGTTGACAGCTAAAGGAATACGTGGCAACCTGGGCACTTCACCCACCCGGATACCTCACTCATCCGGAGACCCCACCCACCCGCTCCTGCAACCACCGTCTGCTCCAGCTGTGACAGAGACTGCAGTCACACTCTGAACTGCTCAGTCACCTGAGAACTCATTTAGCGTGGAAACAAATCATTCCTCAACCCCGAGGGGCTGCCTAAGAAGTATTCATCAGGGTGAGGGATGTGACATATTGTCATTCAGGTACTCATATACAAGTATCAAGCATTTCCAGGTCAGGGGAATGTGCTAAATGTGAAGTAAAAATTAAGTTCTGAAATGAAAAATGTTTAGCTAACCCAAGAGGAGGTAACATCCAATTCGATCGGACACAATCTTTTGTCCAACTTCTATATCATCAATAACAGGCTGAGTTTTGTCACTTGTGTCTTATTTGAAATTTTCTGTTCATAGAATCCCTACGGTGCAGAAGGAGGCCATTCGGCCCATCGAATCTGCACCGACCACAATCCCACCCAGGCCCTATTCCCATAACCCCACATATTTACCCTATTAATCCCCTGACACTAGGGTCAATTTAACATGGCCAATCAACCTAACCCGCACATCTTTGGAGTGTGGGAGGGAAACGGAGCACGCGGAGGAAACCCACGCAGACACAGGGAGAATGTGCAAACTCTACACAGGCAGTGACCCGAGGCCGGAATTGAATCTGGGTCCCTGGCGCTGTGAGGCAGCAGTGCTAACCACTGTGCCACCCCAGTTTTCAGTTGCTGAACAAAAGTATATATTGGACATTTTAATGAAAAAAAAGTTAAATTTTGAGAGATGTCCTTACCTGTGCCACGTAGACACAATGAAATTCCGTATGTTTGTGATACTTATGGGTCCTCCCAGGATGGTTTTTAGCTGCTCGTGCGTATCAGAGTAGGACGTTGTGAGTGGAGAAACATAGATTGGGTAACCAATTGGCTGGTCACACGAAGAGTTTATCATGTTCCTTAAGGCTTGTTTTGCATTTTGGATGCTTCCTCGTTCTGGATTGCGGTTTCGCAGGAAAACCAGCTCCTGCTGCTGTCCAGCCCACAATCCCCGGACACATTCCTTGTTCACCTGCACACACAGATGGACAAAACGTGTGAAAAACGACAGAAGGGAGATCACTTATTAGTGCTTTCCACCCTCTTCCAATTCTTAATTTTAGCTTTAGAATCCGATGCCGATGTTATAGGTGACTTGTGCTGCAAAGTCAGCAGCTATTTTGACCCATCTGGTACGAGTGATGATGCATATGTCACAAAACTCTCCGTGCTCTGAATCTCAAAGCAACTCACATGTGAGTTTAGTTTTAGTTTAGTTAATAGTATCACAAGTAGGCTTACATTAACACTGCAATGAAGTTACTGTGAAAATCCCCTAGTCGCCACACTCCGGCGCCTGTTCAGGTACACTGAGGGAGAATTTAGCATGGCCAATGCACTTAACCAGCCTGTGGGAAGAAACCGGAGGATCTGGAGGAAACCCACACAGACACGGGAGAATGTGCAGACTCTGCACAAACAGTGACCCAAGCCGGGAATCGAACCCGGGTCCTTGGCGCTGTGAAGCAGCAGTGCTAACCACTGTGCCACCATGCTGCCATTTTGACTCATTTGGTACGAGTGGCAATACATATGTCGCATAAATCTCCGTGTTCTCAATCTCAAAGCAACTTACATGTCAGTTTAGTTTTAGTTTATTTAATAGTATCACAAATAGGCTTATATTAACATTGCAATGAAGTTACTGTGAAAATCCCCTGGTTGCCACACTCGTGCACCTGTTCGGGTACACTAAGAGACAATTTAGCACGGCCAATGCACCTAACCAGCAAGTCTTTCGGACTGAGGGAGGAAACCGGAGCACCCGGAGGAAACCCACGCAGACACGGAGGAGAATGCGCAAACTCCGCACAGACAGTGAGTGACCCAAGCTGGGAATCGAACCCGGGTCCCTGGCACAGTGAGACAGCAATGCTAACCGCTGCACCACCGTGCTGCCCCATGACCATGAGACATAGGAGCCGGATTAGGCCACTCGGCCCATTGAGTCTGCTCCACCATTCAATCATGGCTGATATTTGTCTCATTCCCATTCTCCTGCCTTTTCCCCATAACCCCTGATCCCTCTGAAACAAGGGACCCGTGGAACTGGTGGCACGAAATTCGGGGTAGTAAGAGCTCAAGATATGGAGCTAGTGTTACCGCCAGCTTCCACCAGTAAGTGGGATCATTTACGATCATTGAATTCTCCAGCATTGTGAGAAGTCTTCACTAGTGACAAATTAGCTTGAGCCTAATGGACAAAAACCACCACCAGCACAAGAAACACTAATTACAAAGGCAAAATACTCCGGGTACCGGACCAGCACATGCTTAATTTAATAAATACATCTCTTTACAGCAATCTATCAAAATTCAAATGCTCGAGGTGATTTATTGGAATGAAAGGAGTTCTCAGGGCAGCAGGAAGATGATACAAGTTGCGCACATCATGTCAAAGAGAATTAGACACTGCACTATCCGACATATGGGTTACTGATCTTTACAAACATGTGTCACTTCTGTCTTTCCCCATTAAAATTTTAAAAATATATAATTCCCCTGGCAGGAAGCTCTCACCCAAAGATATTCCTAGAAGGAAACCTTGAGAAATTATGACGAGTTTTTTATTCTGCTTTTCACAGGGTTTAAATGGACATTTGGCTTGCGGATGTGTGTGTGTGAAGCAGATATCCTGCCTGTTCAAAGGGCTATCATGTTACAGCAGGGAAATAACAAACTCTGTTCTTGGTGGTTGAAGCTGAAATGCTCAAGTCGTTTAAAATGTACTTGGATCTGCATCCAAAGTGCTGCATCCTGCAAGGCCACAGACCAGGCGCTGGAAAGCGGGAGTGAAATTAGTAGCTAATTTTCATAGAATCCCTACAGTGCAGAAGGAGGCCACTCAGCCCATCGAGTCTGCACCGACCACAATCCTACCCAGGCCCTATCCCCTTGCATTTAACCTCACTAGTCCCCCTGACACTAAGGGGCAATTTAGCATGGACAATCAACCTAACCTGCGCATCTTTGGACTGTGGGAGGAGAAGGCTGTGGAGGTCATTGAGTGTCTTTAAGACAGAGATAGATAGGTTTTTGATTAATAAGGGGATCAGGGGTTATGGGGAAAAGGCAGGAGAATGGGGATGAGAAAAATATCAGCCATGATTGAATGGCGGAGCAGACTCGATGGGCCGCGTGGTCTAATTCTGCTCCAATGTCTTATGAAACTGGAACATCTGGAGGAAACCCGGATGAAGGATACAGGGAGAACGTGCAAACTCCACGCAGACAGTGACCCAAGGCCGGAATTGAACCCGGTTCCCTTGCGCTGTGAGATAGCAGTGCTAACCACTGTGCCACCCCAAATTTTTGGTTTTCTCTTATTTGTCTGGGCCTCTTTCTGTGAAATAACATTTCTATGGTTATATGAGGTCAGAAATGGAGCAGTGCAAAGAGGGTTGGAGGAGAACAACAGTGGAGATGGTGCTGATTTTATACCGATCTTCAGTTGCTGGATGGGATATCTCAAATCTTGTGCACCAGTTAAAAAAATAAATTTATCAGACTTGGTGTCACAGCAAGGTCCAGCTTTCTTTTCTCCTGGTCCTTCTTGGCCAGTAAACCAACTGCTCAAAAGCAGCATACTTTAACACCATGAAGCAAAGTCATTACATATGCTGTAACTTGTCTGTATTGACATGATGATGTCTCCACTTTGCGCATGCATCTTGGCCAGAATATTAGTGGGTTTCTATAAGTGAGGCATGGTGGCCTCCTACAGTGCAGGTGATGTGCAGAAAACTTGCTGCACATTACAAAAATGAATACAACAAAGTGGCAGACTTAGTTCACTCTCCCAAAGACTATGCTGCAATTTATAATACAACTGAGGGATAATGTCAGCGAGGGCTGCAGCAGGAGGGACAAAGGCATCTCTTTTAATGAAATGAAAGTCATGCATCCATTAATTGGCCAAGATACAAAACTGGTGTGAATGTGAAGGTGGTTTTACACCATTAGAAACATTGTCGAAGGCAAACAAGGTGTAGTACTTGCGACAAAAGCACTCTCTGGTATAAATCTAGCCTTGGGAGAGCTGATCGCATCAAACACCCAACTTTTTGTGGCTTTTATAAGCTGCCAGTTAGATGGTAACTCACAGAGTCAGATTCCTTCCTTTGTAGCAATGGGAATTGCACGACTCGGATCTTGATTCAGAATAATGGCAGGAAGAAGAGTAAATGCAGGAGGACAACCTATGAGTGCTATGGGTGGGGTTTCAGTCCACCTTCTCCAGGACCAATTCTGTAAACGTGAAATAACTCCAGGCCAATGCCGAGTGTCAACTTTAAAGCCGCTGGTTTGCGGATCGCCGAGAACCACTGGGTTTCTGATTATTGAGGACCACTAGTTACAGAGGACAACTGTTCATGACTTCATTCTGGTTTGATTTTAATTCATTGTTGTCACATGTATTGGGATACAGTGAAAAGTATTGTTGCTTGTGTGCTATACAGACAAAGCATACCGTTCATAGAGTACATAGGGGAGAAGAAAAGGCGAGGGTGCAGAATGTAATGTTACAGTCATAAAAGAGAGTTAAGAGTAGAGTTTTAAAAGCATAGAACAGGAGTAAAAGATAGAATTAGAGGGTATGCTGGGGACAGCTCACAAGAATTAGGTTGATTGGCCATGCTAAATTGACCCTAGTGTTAGGGGATTAACAGGTAAATATGTGGGGTTACGGGAATAGGGACTGGGTAGGATTGTGGTCGGTGCAGACTCGATGGGCTGAATGGCCTCCTTCTGCACTGTAGGGATTTTATGATGAAATTGCCTTGCTCCTTGAATCTTGATTCCTTAGGTTTCCTTAGATATACCATATGAAGGACAACACAATCACAGTCTCTACATCTGTCTCCACAGGACAGGTGAATCTCATAAAAGCTGTGCTGTTTCAAGCCAGTAACTTTGACCATAAAATATAATTATAAACCAATGACATCTGCAAACTTCATGAGCTACATTCTATTATCTGGGTTACCAGCAAGGTGTTATGGTGCATCTGTGTAAATGTTGTATACGAAGGTGTGAAACTGGAAATGAATAAGCTAGAGATTGAAATTGACTTTCTGGGCAGTACCAGACTATGCACAATCAATCTGCACAAGGTCCAAAATTATTCCAAACACCTCATACAATGATGCAACCTTAAAGCAACGTACCTTAATGACTCGGAAGCTGAGATATCGCTTATTCAGCATAATGATTTTATATTCATTGGTCCCATCATCCATAACGTGTCGCAAAGCCAACAGCGAGGGAGAGTTGGACAGCACCGCACTTCGCCAGGCTGGGTCTCCTTCGTGAGCTATGACCAAGTTCTGCTCATGGGATGTTATGGCATCGAACAACACCGCGGGATCATCATATTCATCAGGTGAGGTGAAGTGATCCTGAAGACACAAAGAGACCAAATGTAAGGAAACGCTTCAATTTTGTGAATCCCTGAAATGATAAACTCAAAACAATTGCTTGGTTAATAAGGTTAGAATGGAAAAAGGCAGCAAATGCCAGGAAGGCGATTTTGTTTCCCTATTGCAGGCACAACAAGTAATTAAGTCGGCAAATGGATGCTGGCTTTTATTGCCAGGGAAACAGAGTATAAAAGTAGGGAAGTCTTCATACAACTGTATACAGCATTGGTGAGACCACACCTTTTAATTTTGGTCACCTTACTTAAGGAGGGACATTTTTGCTTTGGAGGTGGTTCAGAGAAGATTTACTAGGACGATCCCTGGGAAGAAGGAATTGTTGTATGAGGAAAGGCTGAGCAGTAATCACTGGTGTTCAGAAGAATGAGAGACGATCTTATTGAAACATGTAAGATCTTGAGGGGGTTTGACAAGATAGATGCTGCGAGGATGTTTCCCCTTGGAATCTAGAACTAGGGGACCTAGTTTCAAAATAAGAGGTCTCTCATTTAAGGTGGAGATGCAAGGAATTTCTTTTCCCAGAGGGTTGTTAATGTTTGAAACTCTCTCCCTCCAGAGAGCAGCAGAATCTGTCACTGAATATATTCAAGGTAAAGTTAGTCAAGATTTTTGATTGATATGGGAGTCAAGAGTTATTGGGGACAGATAGGAAAGTGGAATTAAGGTCACATCAAATCAGCCATGATCTTATTAGCTGATTGAGCAGGCTCGAGGGACCGAATGGCCTACTCTTGCTCCTATTTCTTACGTTGTTATTGTCTATTCAAAAGGTATAAGTCTAGTGTTTAAAGCAATCTTCAACTTTTCACAATTGAAGGTCTACTTGTCTAATAACAGACAGTGCATATTTATTATGCTTATGTTTGAGGGGAGGCAACAGCCTAGTGGTATTATCACTCGACTATTAATCCAGAAACTCAGCTAATGTTCTGGGGACCCGGGTTCGAATCCCGCCACGGCAGAAGGTGAAATTTGAATTCAATTAAAAAATTTAGGGCAGCACGGTAGCTAGCACTGCTGCTTCACAGCTCCAGGGACCTGGGTTCGATTCCCGGCTTGGGTCACTGTCTGTGTGGAGTTTGCACATTCTCCTCGTGTCTGCGTGGGTTTCCTCCGGGTGCTCTGGTTTCCTCCCACAGTCCAAAGATGTGCGGGTTAGGTTGATTGGCCATGCTAAAAATTGCCCTTAGTGTCCTGAGATGTGTAGGTTAGAGGGATTAGTGGGTAAATATGTAGGGATATGGGGGTAGGGCCTGGGTGGGATTGTGGTCGGTGCAGACTCGATGGGCCGAATGGCCTCTTTCTGTACTGTAGGGTTTCTATGATTCTATGAAATACATCTGGAATTAAGAATCTACTGATGACCATGAAACCATTGTCGATTGTTGGAAAAACCCATTTGGTTCACTAATGTCCTTTAGGGGAGGAAATCTGCTGTCCTTACCTGATCTGGCCTACATGTGTCACCAGAGCCGTCTCCGCTGCCCTCAGGCAACTAGGAATGGGCAATAAATGCTGGCCAGCCAGCGACACCCATGTCCCACGAATGAATTTAAAAAAAAAATTCTGGCCACAGTGTCTCTACTGACTGCAGTGAGAATTGTGGTTTCAGACCAGCCTGGAGTGACTGATTCTGGAAGCATCACTACTCCCGTAAGAGCAGGTTAAAAATTGGATATGCAAAGTAATGCCCTCCATCCCAATGAGGGGAGCCATTCTAGGATGTAAGGACTACCTTCCTTAGAAAGCACTGCAACACTTTTAATCAAAGCTTGCTTCTTTCAATTTTCATTTGAATAGACAATAAGGAAGTCACCTTGAACACAATGTCCTTCCCCTTAAAGTACTCGATCCACTCGCCTAAAGTTCATTATGGAAATAGATTTCTTGTAGTTAATTACGACTACCTTATGGAGGTTTTGGTTTCTGAATTTTATATGAGCAAAGAAAGCTTCCCAAATTAATGCCTTTGCAAACAGTTTTTCCGGCATACCTAGCACCAGTTACGCCATCATTAAAGTCCCATTAAACATAGCATTAATGAATAAATTGTAAAGGACAGATTAAATATGTTCATCAAGAGGATTTGGGGCTATTATTTCTAGAATTATTTAGAACAAACTTAATCAAAGGCTTGAAAGAGTCAGCTAGACAGTCCAAAACATTACTATGCTTTAAGTTTTAGAACAATTTATTGCAACCGAGAGTATACCTGTAAACTGAGTAGTGGGTGCTGTAAATGTTTCAGTGAGTAGAAGGTTGTGGTAAATTGCAGATCCCCTTAGTGTTGATTACTTACATCAGTTTTAAAATAGTTTAAGTTCATTTATTAGAGTCACAAGTAGGCTTACATTAACACTGCAATGAAGTTACTGTGAAAATCCCCTAGTCGCCACACTCCAGCGCCTGTTCGGGTGCACTGAGGGAGAATTTAGCATGGCTAATGCACCTAACAGGCACGTCTTTTGGACTGGGAGGGGAAACCGGAGCACCCGGAGGAAACCCACGCAAATACAGAGAGAACGTGCAGACTCCGCACAGTCAGTGACCCAAGCCAGGAATTGAACCTGGGTCCCAGGCACCGTGAGGCAGCAGTGCGAACCACTGTGCCACCCGAAACCTAGCCTACTTATCAATGCATGTAATATTTTCCGGCCTGCAATTCCTACAAATTGCATGCCAGTGGGAGGCCGCAACCCAGGAATTTCAAATGCAGGCAACTGCAGTTCCTCTAAATAGTTGCTGGGAGCTAGGTTCTCAATTCTGCAAAAGTTTGCAACATAATCTATCAGTGCAGCTCAATTGAGTACATTAATGTTATGTGGCTAAAATATTGTCTCTTCACATACCAAAGGATTTATGTGGCTGACGCAAATGTCAGGACCCAATGGAAGTAAAACAAATTTAAATTGACAATTATCCTTCACCTTTGCAATTTCCACAGAATAAATTCCATGTTTTATTGCAGACAGGTGCATCTGCTCTCACTACTGGAGATACCTATACATCAGCGGCGTGGAGAACTGTGTTCAGTAAAGCGTAGATAACTGCCGTGTAAATCATGGAATAATTGGGACAAGGTAACTCAAGCCCTGCATTTGTTTTCAGTGATGTCTGGTGCATGGAATTTACAGAAACATTACCCTCCCCCAAATAAATGGGGAATCTATCCCTTGATTTCAAGTCCATCAGTTGGTGATCAGACAACTGAGACTTCCTCTAAACCTCTGTAGAGCGCTGATCAACTGGAACAACGCAAACAACTTTCCTCCTCTTTTGTGGGAGGTACAGTGGCCTCCACCTGGTAAATGTCGAACTGTGAATAGAATGGGCAGTGGCAGGGCAGGTTAGCTTCTGTTTTCATTGGAGTTTGCTTGGGGATTGCAAGGTTACCTTTTGTAACTGTTAAGTAATCGTCTGAAAAATTCCTAACCTTCATGTCAATAGTTCAAGGACATGAATAGGGAATTGATTAGGAGGTAGAAGCCAGAGAATAGGCATGTATTCCAATTTTCAGAATGCAACCAGCTGTGTCCCCCAGTTATACATATTGGGGCCTCAACTTTTCACTATATTTTTCAATGACAAGGAATGGAAATTGTAAATCCAAAGATGTGCGGGTTAGGTGGATTGGCCATGCTAAATTGCCCCTTAGTGTTGGGGATTAGTTAGGGTAAATACATGGGGTTATGGGGACAGGGCCTGGGTGGGATTGTGGTCGGTGCAGACTCGATGGGCCGAATGGCCTCCTTCTGTACTGTAGGATTCTATGACTGACGGTTCTAAGTTAGGTGGTACAGTATATAGCATAGATAGTTACAAAGGGATAATGATTAGGTGAATGGGTATCACTGTGGCTGGTGGAATTCAGCTTGGAAAGTATGGAATCATCCACTTTGGACCCAAGAAAGATTGATCATAATATTTTCTAAATGGTGAGAAGCTAAGGACTGTGGAGAGTACAGATTTAGGAAGAAAGACTTGCATTTCCAAACATTCCAAAGCATTTGCAGCCAATGAATTAATTGTTGAAGTGTAGTCACTGTTGTCCGTGTGCAAAGATTGCTAAAAACTAGTGAACAGGTAGGAAAAAAATTGCAAAGGATAATGGCGGCAAGGTGGCACAGTGGTTAGCACTGCTGCCTCACAGCACGAGGGACCTGGGTTCGATTCTGGCCTTGGGTGACTGTGTGGAGTTTCCGTGTCTGCGTGGATTTCCTCCGGTTTCCTCCCACAATCCAAATGTGTGCAGGTTAGGTGAATTGATCATGCTAAATTTTTCTTCGTATCCAAAGATATGTAGGCTAGGTGGATTAGCCATCGTAAATGTGTGGGGTTATGGGGATAGGGCAGGGGTGAGTGCCTGGTTAAGATTTTCTTTCGGGGAGTCGGTACAGACTCAATGGGCCGGATGGCCTCTTTCTGCACTGTAGGGATTCTATGATTCTACCTCAAGGGGTTTGGAATACAAAGGAATGATAGGTATGCCATAGTGCAAAGCTCTGGTTAGACTGCATCAGTTCTCGGCATCACACCCCAGGAAGGATATATTGGCCTTGCATTGGATGCAGTGCAGATTTCCTAGATGATACTAGGGCTAAGAGGTTTAAATTATGAGAACCAATTGAATGTATTCCAGAGTACAGAAGAAGGGGAGTATAAAACTGAGGTACTGAAGATGGATAGGGAAGGTCGAGAGAAACTATTTCCTCTGGTGAGGGAGTCCAGAACTCAAGGAAGAATACTATTAAAATTAGAGGAACACCATTCAGTGTGGTGTTAGGAAGCACATCTTTGCAAAAAGGGTAGTGGAAATTTGGAACTCTCCCCCAGAAAGCTGGTGAGGCGAAGTCAATCTGAGTCTTACAGAACTAAGGCAGGTAGATCAGAGTTAAGATACAGACCAGACACGATTTAACTGAGTAACAGGATGGATTTGAAGGGTTGAAAAGCCTCCTCCCGTTCTTGTGAGTTTACTGTCTGAAGCACAATGTAATTTTCACTTGTCATGGCACTATACAATTACAATACATCTTCTTTATCCATATAGTACCATGGATGGCCAAGCAGTTACCAAATGCACACTAAATAAATGCATAATCCCAAACTACAATGATATATTGTGGCAAGTGTTGCATAAAATTGCCTAATAATTCCTTCAAGATTAGTAAGGGAAATGTTCTGTAAACTGCCTGCAGGTATCTGTACAGTATGGAGTTTTGCTGCTGAATTGAGATGAATACTTAATCAAGGCTTTTAAAATGAAGCCACACTGTACATGAGCGAGATAGCAAAGGCAATGAGCTACACTCAGAACTAAGTCGTCCAACAAATGATGATCAAGGGTTCAAGTTCTGCAGTCCTGCCAAATCCAGGTTTGAATGTGATGGGCAGTCAACAAACAATGGGAGCAGGAGATGCCATAACTATCCAAAGGTGTGCGGGTTAGATTGATTGGCCATGCTAAATTGCCCCATAGGTTAGAGGGGTTAGCGGGTAAATATGTCGGGATACGGGGATAGGGCCTGGGTGGGATTGTGATCGATGCAGACTCGTTGGGTTGAATGGCCTCTTTCTGCACTGTAGGGTTTCTATGATTCTATGAGCTATCCACATCCTCAAAGATGGGGTCCCAGCACAATTGTGCAAAAGACCAGGCTGAAGCAATTGGGATCATCTTCAGTGGCATCAAAAAGCCGAATAAAACTGAACTCAATGGAAAGTTCTTCAGCAGCTGGAGTTATACCTGGCACAAAGGACGAAAGCTCTGACTGCAGGAAGCTAAAGATTTCAGCCCCATTTCAACCCTGAGACAGCACTACCCTCATCTGTTTCTCCATCCTCTATCAATGTCAGAAGTGAAGTTACGGCCTGGTCATGGCAGCGGTCATCCTTCTTGTGCAATTCCTCAGATAATGAATCTTGCAGGACCTGAACAACACCAGGCTTGGGCTGATAAGTGGCAAGCATATTTCACCATACATATGTAGCAAGGAATGACCAACTCTAGCAAGAGAGAACCCAAATACCTCCCAACAACACTGCCATTACCAAGTTCCCTAAACCCCTGGGGTGCACTGACCAACAAGGACAACCCAAACAATTTATCTTCTCTCTTATGGGAGGTTCGGTGGCCTTCACCGAACTGCTGCCTCACGGTGCCCGGGATCTGGGTTCAATTCCAGGCTTGGGTCACAGACTGTGCTGAGTCTGCACATTCTCCCCGTGTCTGCGTGGGTTTCCTTCGGGTGCTCCGGTTTCCTCTCTCAGTCCAGAAGCTGAAGCCCGTGCGCCAGGGAATAAAGGAGATTGACCCAACATACCACAAATGATATTGAGCTTGTACAAACTGTATGCTATTCGTCACACAAATAAACTTAGATTATTCGATGGGCAGTCTACTTAAAACTGTTAACCTTAAGAACAATTCATTAGATGCTTATAAATTATCTCCTGAACAAGGTCTTCAAAATTATAGAAGGGTTAGAGTAGATGTGGAGACAATGGGTGGGATTTTCCGGCTGCACGCACGCCAAGAACAGAAATTCCTGCCCGAAGTCAACGGACCTATAAGCGATCCGCCAAATTTCCTGTCTTGCCCAATATGATTCCCGTAGCGGGAGGGACCGGAAAATTTACCCGTGTTTCAATTTGTGGGATAAGCCAAAACTAGGGACCATAAATGAAAGCTGGTTACTAATAAATCCAGTAAGGAAACAAGTAGAGATTTCTTTACTCCAAATGGTTAGAATGTGGAGCTCACTAAGTCCAGGTTGAAGCAAAAAGCTTAGAAGCTTTCAAAAGGAAACTAGGCAAATACATGGGAGAAAGGCGAATAGAAAGATGTGCTGAAAAGTTGAGATGAGGCAGATGGAATGGGATGAGACTCGTATGGAATATTAACACCAGCGCAGACTAGTTTAGCCGAATGTCCTGTTCCTGTGTTTTATGATTTTTTTTTACAATGCAGAAGGAGGCCATTCGGGCCAGCAAGTCTGCACCGACCACAATCCCACCCAGGCCCTATCCCCATATTTACCCCAGCTAGTCCCCCTGACACTAGGGTCAATTTAGCATGGCCAATCCACCTAACCCGCACATCTTTGGACTGTGGGAGGAAACCGGAGCACCTGGAGGAAACCCATGCAAACACGGGGAGAACGTGCAAACTCCGCACAGACAGTGCCACAAGCCGGGAATGGAACCCGGGTCCCTGGCGCTGTGAGGCAGCAGTGCTAACCACTGGGCCACCCCTCTGCTTTTGTCATCGCTATGCTTAATGCTCAGCATCCACTGAGATTTGTAACCAATAAATAGTGTTTAGTACATGACTTGTGCTCTGGTTTCTTCCTTGTTGATTCAGCAAAAAACATTTAATTCTCTCACCCAACAGCCTGAAGTTACACGAATCAAGGTTTAGTAAATTAAATGCATTCCAATCTGAACCGGTTAATGCAAAAATATTCCACAAACTGAATTGGGCATCATTCATACCTAAACTTCCATAAGGAGGCAAATCTTCAGACAGTTCTTTAATAATTAGCTAAAGGAAGGTATCAAGGATTTGTCTGCTTCCTTGGCATATCTTTGTCAGAAAACTAAATCCCAGCTTTCTAAGCAGCCTGTGGACAACTGGTGGAAACTTTTCTACGGCTGAAAAGTGTTTACTTTACCTGATGAAGCTTCAGGGACATTCGTATTCCAGGAACTACCACTTTTCGCAGCAGTTCCATATCAGCAAATATCCACTCGTCTCGCACAGAGGAAATTCGAAAATCTCCCTTGAATAGCGCATGGAGGCCATAGAGAAAGGACTCTAGATTACTGAAAGGAAAGGTGATAGCTATTAATCATGTCAAAGTTAAACTGCAAACAAAGCTCACCGTCAATAAATCCCAATACTTTCAGATTGTATTTGCAAAGCATTGGGCCTATATTGGAGTTTAGAGGAATGAGGTGACTTTATTGAAGCATATAATATTTTGAGGGAGCTTGACAAGGAGGATGTTTCCCCTTGTGAGAGAATCAAGAACTGGGGGCACAGATTCCAAAATAAAGGTATCCCATTTAAGACAAAAATGAGGAGCCATTTCTTCTCCCAGGGGTCGTTAATCTTTGGAATTCTCCACCCCAAAGAGCAGTGGAGACTGAATCATTGAATATATTCAAGGCTGATACAGACAGACTTTTGATCTACAAGGAAGTAATTATATTTTTTATGTTGACCTGCAAATTTTAAAATTGCATTTCTGAATCCGGAATCCAAATCGTTAATATAAATTGTGGAAAACAGTGGTCCCAGCACCAATCCCTATGGAACACCTCTTCCTACTATTTGATCGTCTGAGTAGTTACCCATTAGCTTCCGCTCTGTTTGATGTTTTTTAGACAACATGCTAACCATTCTGTCTCCTGTTCCCAGACCCCGCGTGCTCTGACCTAAATTGCAAATCTGCAATGTAGTATCTCATTGAAGGCTTTTTCAAAATGCAGATTATATGGCATTCTGTCTATTTCTTCTGTTACTCCTTGAACTAATTCAATAAATTTGATCAAGCATGATCCTCCCTTAAAAATACACGCCAACTACTCTTTATGGTAGTTTCATTTTCCAGGTTTTCGACTGCACCTTTGATCACCAGGCTGATTCCGGGGATGGCGGGACTGATGTATGAGGAGAGATTGACTAGGTTAGGATTGTTTTCGCTGGAGTTCAGATGAATGTGGGGAGATCTCATAGAAACTTATAAAATTCTAACACGATTAGACAGGATAGATGCAGGGAGGATGCTCCCGATGATGGGGGAGTCCAGAACCAGGGGTCACAGTTTGAGGATTCGGGGTAGACCATTTAGGACGGAGATGAGGAGACATTTCCTCACCCAAAGAGTGATGAGCCTGTGGAATTCATTACTACAGGAAGTAGTTGATGCCAAAACATTGAATGTATTCAAGAGGCGGTTGGATATAGCACTTGGGGCAAATGGGATTAAAGGTTATGAGGAGAAAGCAGGATTAGGCTATTGAGTTGGATGATCAGCCATGATAGTGATGAATGGCCGAGCAGGCTAGAAGGGCCAAATGGCCTCCTCCTGCTCCTATCTTCTATGTTTCTATGAAATATTTCATTATCTTTCCTACCACTGACTTCAAGCTTTGGTTTCCTGGACTTATTCCATCACTGTTTTTAAATATAGGAATAACATTGGCTGTCTGCCAGTCCTCTGGCTTGGACTCTTTTCTAATGAATTGTCATATGCATGTAATTGTGCCTCTGTGATCGCTTCCCTAACTTGTTTTAATATCTAAAATCTGTTAAGTAGTTCATATTACTGTCTTTGACTCCTAATCACCACATTTGTAAGCTAGCCAAGGAATAGGTACCAAAAGTTATAACCCTGTTGGCTGGCGAACCTTATCAAATATTTATCAGCACAGCCACTAACTGATGTGACTGCACTTTAGGTCCCCAGTAATTAAAGCTATCAACCAATTGCATTCAGATGGAGTTTTAAAATCCTGAATACGGAACAGTGCATTTGGGTTGGCAGAATCCCAGCACTGATGTGCAATCTAATATTCTTCAATGTGTCAGAGCGAGTGAGTACCTGGACATGTGATGGGAAGCTGTTCCGAGAGCTCTCCTGCCCAGCACACTGAGGCCATAGCACAGAATCACCAACGCCGAGTCTTTGTCTGAAGATATAGGCTGAAAGTTTTTTTTTTAAAGAAAGGCAAACCATCAGAATGTGCATTTTATAAATTCAGCCCATCGCCGCCTCGTTCAGCAAGTTAACTCTGTCAGCGTGGAGCTTTTTAATCATCGGGAATCATTAAACATGAGGCGAAAGGAAAAGGAGAATTGCACTTCAGTCTCACAACAGGATGTCCTATTTTGAGCTACATCCTGCTGGAACATGTAGACTCCCTTATGAAATCATTAAAAGGCAATTTAAAATTAAAATATTCATATCCACATTCTATGTATTGTACTGTTTTTTTGTTGTTTAAAATCAGGTTACTCATCTACTTATGTATTTTTTTTACACAGTAATTAAAGTAAAGTTTTGAACATTCCCATCCCATTTTATATGGGCACTTTTGCCTCGAGAATCTGTTATTTTTGGAGCTGTTTTGCAAACTCTATAGAAACATCCCTTAATCTTACACAGCAAAATGAAATAAATACACGTCATAAAGACTTCTGGAAAAGTATGCTGGCTTTCTAATTTCCCTTAGTCACACAATCTGACCAATGGATTCTGCATGCCCCAATCAACACGCAGTGATCCACGGTGGACTATTATGGTGCAGATCAGGCTTGCTCCTATACCCAAGGTACATCCCAAACCACCTGAACTAGAAATCTGTTTCCGGCACTGAAACTCATCTAATGAATTCAAACGGAGTTTAAATAGGCGCTGGGTGTACAGTTCAGTCTTCAGAAAATGACTCAAATATTGAAGCAACAGAGACCAATTCGTCATTTCTAACCATGAAATTATCATGCCGTCTTGCACTTGTGCTGACTAAAAACATTTTTCTAATTGACTGAATAATAAAATAGAAATAATCGTTGGAAAAGAAGTATAATCTGCACTCAGTGGTCAGAGAAATAAAACTGAAGACCTATAACCACCTCATACTTTGTACACTACTCTGTTATGGTTAGTACATGCTGTGGCTTACCCAGTACATCATATACATGCAGGAATTAGGCTAGGTATATAGACTAGAGAACAATATGAGATGTTATATTTTGTCCAGCGAATATAAAACGACAGCATAGTACAGCCTGATGGCGACTATTTGGCCCACTAAGTCTGCATTGCTCCTTCAAAGAGCAATCCATTTACTCCCAATCCCTGCTTCTCTCCCCGTATATCTGCAATTTTTTCTTCTTCAAGTATTTATTGAATTCCCTTTTGAAAGACATTTTGTAACCGTAACACGCAACTGCTGCTTCTAATACCTTTTCTCTTCGAGAGGCGCAGTACTGGATCCAATTGAGATAAATCCCACAGAAACTCTCTCTGGATACTCCAGCCAGTCGATGATCATAGTCCTCGTCAATGTTTGGATTGAAGGTGGGGTCCACATCCACATAATTATGGCTAGTACATGCTCGAAGCCCATCCCGCATGGTTTCATTAGCAAGCCATTCCTCTAGCTTGGGAGAACTCGTCACATAGAATAAAATACTCTGGGTGTCAACATGAGGACAGAGAATGAAGGCATTAGAAATTACACGAGTAAAACCTTTCCCACAAAACAACATCCATTTGAACTAGATTACATTGACATTGGTCATTCCTGACATCATCCAGTTCAACATTGCATGCATTACACACGGCCTCAACAATATCTTTCTGTTGGTTTGGACTAGCTTTGAAATTATTTTCTCCCCTTCTTTCCCAGATGATCCAACCCACACTCAAGTCTCTGTAAATTGTCAGCAGCAAGAGGGTGACTATGGCAAGAGGGACAAGTCTCTGAGAGACCAGCGCTTGGTCTCTTTTTGGTGCTCCCTCACAGTAGCACAGCTGAACTTATCATAGAATCCTACAGTGCAGAAGGAGGCCACTAGGCCCACCAAGTCCGCACCGACCACAATCCCACGCAGGCCCTACTCCCATAACCCCATGCATTTACTCTGCTAATCCCCCTGACACTAGGGACAATTTAGCATGGCCAATCCACCTAACCCGCACATCTTTGGACTGTGAGAGGAAACTGGAGCACCTGGGGGAAACCCACACAGACACGAGGAGAATGTGCAAACTCCACACAGACAGTGACCCAAGCCGGGAATCGAACCCAGGTCTCTGGCGCTGTGAGGCAGCAGTGCTAACCACTGTGCCACCCAATAAATGGAGAACCTGGTGACTTGATGCATATCTCTACTGTATACGCCAGCTATATTGGCACTGCAAAGCGAATTGTAATTCTGTTCCTGAAGACAAATAAAAATGAGAAAGAAATGGCTAAAACAAAATGGAGGCTATAGAGTTTCCATTTCCTGATACAATTGCTTTGTAATTATTAAGATAAAGGCAAAACACTGCGGATGCTGGAATCTGAAACAAAAACAGAAAATGCTGGAAAATCTCAGCAGGTCTGACAGCATCTGTGGAGAGAGAATAGAGTCTGGGTTTCGGCTCTGATGAAGAGTCATCCTGACTCGAAATGTTGGCCCGACTCTGCTTTTTCATATGGTTTTATTCTATTTTACTGTATATTTTCACAAACAAACCAAAACAATCAGTACACAAGGAAAGGACTTTAATGATTTTTTGGGCCTTCATTTGAGTGCATACGGGAATTATTCAACGCAAGGTTATATTCAATATCTATAATCTCACTATTTACTCCCATTGCTTCTCCACCTTGTTCTTCCATTACTTTTTCATTATTTTATTGGGAAAATTATTTTTACGGTCAACGAGAAAGAAATTTCAACACTTTCCCGCTGTCACCCAACATCAGCATCAAGTTGATCCCAGATCCAATACAGCGTGCTGGAATGCAGGTTAAAACTCAGCCTACTAACATTATAGCAATATAATGATAGTGTTGAAGTTGCTCAAGAACCCTGGTTTCTTAAACCAAGAGATAAGCTGCACATGTGGAAGTTATGGTCGAATTTTAGTTGGCTTTTTGGACACTGAAATTCCACATAGAACATAGAACAGTACAGCACAGAACAGGCCCTTCGGCCCACGATGTTGTGCCGAGCTTTATCTGAAACCAAGATCAAGCTATCCCACTCCCTATCATCCTGGTGTGCTCCATGTGCCTATCCAATAACCGCTTAAATGTTCCTAAAGTGTCTGACTCCACTATCACTGCAGGCAGTCCATTCCACACCCCAACCACTCTCTGCGTAAAGAACCTACCTCTGATATCCTTCCTATATCTCCCACCACGAACCCTATAGTTATGCCCCCTTGTAATAGCTCCATCCACCCGAGGAAATAGTCTTTGAGGGATGTGAGGGATCTCAGTCCCCCATCCAAAATTCCAGCAGAAAACCCTATTGTACAGGAACCCCAAAAGATGGAAGCAGTGGATTTTTGTGGCCTCTATGTAGTATTGGATAGCACCCGATTGCCATTCAGAGATAATGCTATTACATGTTAATCCATGTAATATAATCAGACATTAATAGAAACATAGAAGATGGGAGCAGGAGGAGGCCATTTGGCCCTTTGAACCTGCTCCGCCATTCATAACCATCATGGCCGATTGTCCAACTCAATAGCCTAATCCTGCTTTCTCCCCATAGATTCCATTCGCCCCAAGTGCTATATCTAGCCACCTCTTGAATACATTTAATGTTTTGGCATCAACTGCTTCCTGCGGTAATGAATTCCATGTAGTCGAGGTGACAATCTGCAGAATGAATGAAGAGATTACCTTCACGTAGTAAGTTGTGAGGATCTTTCTCAGGTCAAACACCTGCAGCATGGATGCAGCGCTGTTGTCAGTGATGCTGTAGCCCTCGAGGACGTACTTGGTGACCAGAACCTCCCAGGCAAGCCACCGCTGGCCGAAAGCAGCATTAAAAGACAACATGTGAGGAATGTGACCTGGCTCGCAACAGCAGAATCCCTCATCTTCCTCAACCCCTTCCGTGATCGCTTCCACCTCCCGCTGTTGACAGTAGGTGCCTGCAAGGAAAGAGGGACAATCAAGGCTGTCATCACATCACTGAAATAATTAAGGGCTAAACTCCGAGTGTAGTTTTCACCTCTTTCCATCCTAAAGGTTCAAGGGTACCCAACAAGTCTTTCATGCTCAGGTGGCTATTAAACTTTATTTATTATTGTCACAACATTACATTAACACTGCAATGAAATTACTGTGAAAATCCCCTCGTCACCACACTCTGGTGCTTGTTTGGGTACACTGAGGGGGAATTTAGCATGGCCAATGCATCTAACCAGCACGTCTTTCAGACTATGGGAGGAAACCGGAGCACTTGGAGGAAACCCATGCAGACACGGGGAGAACATGCAGACTCCGCACAGACAGTGACCCAAGCCGAGAATTGAATCCGGGTCCCTGGAGCTGTGAGGCAGCAGGGCTCGCCACTATTCTGCATTTGGGACTTTCAGCACTCTCTAACCAGGTAATGGGCATTGAAGGCAACCGTGCCTCAATCCCTACCCAAGGACAATATACATACTTGCTTTAGAGAATCACAATCATGAGTCCTAGCCAACCATCCCCTTCCCTTTCCCTGAAGCCAATCACTCAAACTGAAATGAGCTAACCTGGAACTGAATCCGACCAATTCTGCTGTATCTGGCACTATGCTGTTTTCATTCTCTCACAGTGTTTTAACTGTAGCTTTTCATACTTGTTTGCAGAAAGTAATTTAGTTTGCTCATTGACATGTCACTGTGGATTCAAGCCCCTCTCCAGAGATTTTAAACACACAAGGGCCCAGATTTTGCTTTGAGCGACAAAGGGACGCCACTCGCAGCTTACTTTGCTGATAGCTGCTCATAGCGTTTTCACAGGCCTGCCTGCAGCTATTCCCTTTATTCTGGCCCATTATTGAGTGGCTCACTGGGATTTAGGATGTGATCTCGCACAAGGTTAACGGTTACTGTACCAGAGGGGGCCACATGGTCGACAGAACTGTACCCAGAACATGAACAACAGACTCATGAAAAGATTCAAGAAACAAAATTAGAGAACAAAATGAATGGCCAATTTACCCCATTCACAAGAATTATTTTCCAAAAAATCAATATTAAAGCAGTGCTCATTTCACACAAAATAGACAATTCAAAGAAAAAAACGGATAAATAGAACTGATTTAAACAGAAAAATGCTGCAAAATCTCAGCAGGTCTGACAGCGTCTGTGGAGAGAGAGAACAGAGCCAACGTTTCGAGTCTGGATGACTCTTCGTCAGAGCTGAGAGGAAAGAGAGTCAGCAGAGGGTACTGTGAGGGTCGGGAGGGGTATTGGACAAAGGGAATGTAAATGAGGATACAGAAGGCTGAGAAGGTGTTGAAAGTGTCCATTAGGTGGTCAGAATGTGTTAATGGCAAAACAAAGGTTCAGCTTGGTGAAGGACTGACTGAGGAATGTGGCAGTTGACCTGAAGAAAGGGAGGGGTGGTGGAAAGGAGAGCGATAAAATGGAGGATGAGATGAGATGAGGAGATTAAATGAAATAAATGGAAATGGGGTGACGGTGGAGGGGAGAGTTCATGCTCTGAAGTGATTGAACTCAATGTTTTGTCTGAAAGATGAGGTGCTGTTCCTCCAGTTTGCGGTGGGCTTCATTAGAACACTGCAACAGGCCAAGGATGGACATGTGGGCAGGAGTAGGGTGGTGCGTTGAAGTGGCAAGCGATGGGAAGGAACTGATTTATTTGTGCCAAGTTAGAGAATGAGACAGAGAGGATTAGAATCTAAATGATTTTAAAACGTTTTTGACCTGCATTAATTGAAATACTAGGATGCTCACCTCTGAACTCCAAGCCCCGAAGCTGGTAGGTGACCAAGCCATTTCCTATTTCTATAAGGTGAACCAGTGCATTGAGGTAGTCGGAGGCGAGAATGAAGCAATCCCCAGTGTTGAAGTTGCCCCAGCGTCCCAACATCAAATCCCCACAGAGACTGTGCTGCAGGGATCTCGTCAAATGCTCGTAAAAGATGGAATTCAAATTGTTGTCATCCGAGCCTACAAGACGTAAAGAAACAACAGTAAAGGCATTGAGTAACAGGCCTGACGTGAGTTTAAGAAAGTGCTTTAAATTGGTAATGATTCTATCAGTCCTATAATCACTTTAATCACCAGGATACTATTTAAACAAAGGCATTAACTTGTTTGAAAGTGTTCTTGTTAAAATATCAGAGAGATAAATTTTATGGATGGGTTAACTGTTACAAATAATGCTTTGAACCCATGAGTTCATGAAAACACATACTCGGAAAAAGAAAACCCATTAGTAAGGCAATTACAGGAAACAAAACTGATTATCGAGTTTGGTTGAACTCCAGTGAAGAATGTTGTTTCCTTTCTCCTTAGCACAGTTTTCTTGGGTTTTTTGCAGAGCCCCCAGGCATTCCATCAGGTGATTTGACCCAATTCACATGCCAGTGTTGCACTGAAACAGGAGATACACATGAAGCAGACCCAGCAATATTCCGTGGATCCCTCCTGCCTGCGGGAGGTGCCTAGACTCTGTTCAGCACCACAAAGTGGCCATTTCAACAGTTTCCAGTTTCCTGGCCTTAACCACCACCTTCTTCAATAGACAAGCAATCCCTCTCCACGTCCATCCCCCACCAGGACAGTCTGAGGGCTCTCCTTGAATGGAAGCCCAAACAATCCCCATTCACTACCACCCTGAGTGAATGTGTTCTCTTTTCAAACTATTTCTCCTTAACTTGTCTCACTTCTTCCAAAATAAAAGGTGCAGCTATGGGCATCCGCATGGGCCCTGGTTATCCCGGCCTTTTGGTGAGCTTTGTGGAACATTCCTTGTTCGAGTCCCTCAGGCCCCTCCCAAACCTCTTTTCCCAATACATCAATGACTGTATCGGTGCCACTTTGTGATCTTGTCTAGACCTGGAAAAACGAGTCAATTTTGCTTCCAATTTCCACCCCTCCCTCACCTTCACATGGTCCATCTCCAACACTTCCCTTCCCTGACTTCTCACCGGCTCCCACGGCTACCTCTGCTACGATTCCGCACACCTTGCTTCCTGAAAGGATTCCTTTCTTCCAGGTCCTCTGTCCCCGTCACATCTGTTCCAATGGTGCTACCCTTCACTGTGATGCTTCTGACACGTCTTCCTTTTCCCTCAACCGAGAAATCCCTCCCGCTGTGGCTGACAGGGCCCTTAACTGTCGGACCCATTTCCCATACTTTTGCCCTCACCCCTTCCCTTCTCCCATGATAGGGCCCCACTTGTCTTCACTTTCTACCTGCTGTGTTGTGATTTGAACTCTTAGTCTCCATATTATTATGATGTGGAGATGCCAGCATTGGATTGGGGTGGACACAGTAAGAAGTCTCACAATACCAGGTTAAGGTCCAACAGGTTTATTTGGAATCACGAGCTTTCGGAGCACTGCTCCTTCATCCCAGTCCAACGCCGGCATCTCCACATTATGGCTCCCATCAACGCCGCAAACCCCACTCACCTGATGAAGGAGCAGTGCTCTGAAAGCTTATGATTCAAATAAACCTGTTGGACTTTAACCTGGTGTTGTGAGACTTCTTACTGTGTCCACATTATTAGTCCAGGCCTGACAGGATTACTATCCCACTAACATAACCACTCTAATTAGGCAACATCAAGCATTGTATGGCTAGATACAGTATGGGATAGGGTAAAACTCTCCATATTCCCGTCCTCGAAAGCTTCTTAACCCCTAAATCACAAGAGCACAATTTAATCTCATTTTCTCATTTACTGCACCAGTAATCTTTACAGCCTGAGGTTAGCTATCAGTACTTCACTAACTGCAATACTCACTCGAAATTGTTCAAATTCATTACAATTGAGACCTTAAAACCCTCGAGAGAAAAGGGGCTTTCAGTAAATCAGCCAGGGCTAAATTTGAACTTGGGTCTCAGAGGTTAAATAAAAATGTGTTGATTGACTGCACCATTCCAATCCTCTTTATGGAGACATTATATTTTACCATTCATCATCTGTTTGTTTGGAAGTTTTATTGTTGGTCATTTATGGCAGCTGAATTGGGATTTTAAAATTTGTAATTTAAAAAGGGACACAGTTAGCATAAAAATTATTTGGAAAATGTTTTTCCACTGGTTGTGTGAAGACAATAAAATGTCTTGCATTACAGTGCAGTGGTATCATACACAAAGCAACAGCCAGAGTTTTTCCAATGTTGATGTTGGAGACAATACACCTCATGGGAACTTGAATGCACAGGCTGAAATAATAGAATCCTACAGTGCAGAAGGAGGCTATTCGGCTCATCGAGTCTCCACCGACCACAATCCCATCCAAGCTCTATTCCCATAACCTCACATATTTACCTTGCTAATCCCCTGACACTAGCGTCAATTTAGCATGGCCAATCAACCTAACCCGCACATCTTTGAATTGTGGGACGAAACCGGAGCACCCAGAGGAAACCCACGACTGGGAGAACATGCAAACTCCACACAGTCAGTGACCCAAGCCGGGAATCGAACCCAGGTCCCTGGCGTTGTGAGGCAGCAGTGCGAACCACTGTGCCATCCATAAATGTACTGAACAAATCTCAGTATAAATGATGAGGTCTTTCGTTCCAACCAAATATTGTAAAACATGTACCATACAATCACAGGATTAACAAAAACCAATTCAAATTCTTATTAAAAGCCCTGAAATGTTGTTTATGAGCCTGACAAATTGAACATGCCAAAACTTGCCAAAGCGTTTTTTTACCTCAAGGTTCCTATTGCTCACAGAAAGCACATATACTGTCAAACAAGGTTAATTCAGTAAAGATTTTCAGCTTACGCAGCATTAAGAATGAAATGACAGAAAAGAATCTTGTAGCATGATACCTTTAACACAATAAAACATCCCAAGGCACTTCATATAAGCAATATTTGACACCAAGCCACATAAGGTGACATTAGATCAGATAGCAAAAAACCTGATTGAAGAGATAGGGTTTATGAAGTGTCTTAAAGAAGGAAAGAGAGGTATGGTTTAAAGTTTAAAGGGTGGTATGGTGGCACAGTGGTTAGCACTGCTGCCTCACAGTGCCAGGGACCTGGATTCAATTCCCAGCTTGGATCACTGTCTGTCCAGAGTCTGCACATTCTCCCCGTGTCTGCGCGGGTTTCCTCCGGGTACCTCAGTTTCCTCCCACAGTCCGAAAGATGTGCTGGTTAGCTGCATTGGCCATGCTAAATTCTCCCTCAGTGTACCCGAACAGGCACCGGAGCGTGGCGACAAGGGGATTTTTACAGTAACTTCATTGCAGTGTTAATGTAAGCTTGCTTGTGACAATAAGAAATAAATGTTAAAACTTTAACTTTGAGGCAATGGTGAGATTTGAGAACAATGATGAGAATTTTAAGATTGAGGCATTGTTTAAATGGGAGCCAGCAGAACTTTGGATGACCTCAAGTTTACAGAAGGAAGAATGCAGGAGGCTAGTCACGAATATGCTGAAATCAAGAGAAAATGCTGGAAAATCTCAGCAGGTCTGGCAGTATCTGTAAGGAGAGAAAAGAGCTGACGTTTTGAGTCCCGATGACCCTTTGTCAAAGCTTTGACAAAGTCTAGAGGTAATAAAGGCATAGATGGAATTCTGACCTGAGGCAGAGATGGAATCGGGATGTTACTGACTTGTAAACAGGTAGTCTTAGTGTTGGCATGGCTAAGTGGTCTCACTTCGGGGTTAAATGAGACACCAAGGGTGTGAACAGACCGATGCAATCTCAGACTGTTGCCAGGGAGGGGGATGGAGTGAATAGCGAGGGAAGAATGGACCTGGAGGTCTGGAGTGCTTATACTTCAATGCAAGGAGCGTAGCAGGTAAGACAGACGAACTTAGGGCCTTAATGCTCACGAGGAATTTGGATGTGGTTGCGGTGACAGAGACTTGGTTGAAAGAGGGACAGGACTGGCAGCTGAATATTCCGGGGTACAAGTGTTTTAGGCGAGACAGTGGAGGGGCCAAAAGAGGTGGGGGAGTAGCAGTATTAGTTGGAGAGCATACTACAGCGGTGCAGAGGGAGGACAATTCAGAGGGGTCGTGTAACAAGTCACTCTGGGTGGAGCTTAGAAACAGGAAAGGCGCAGTCACTATGTTGGGGGTGTACTACAGGCCCCCCAACAGCCCAAGGGAAGTGGAAGAACGGATATGTCAGGAGATACTGGATAGGTGCAGGAAAAATAGGGTTGCTGTCGTGGGAGACTTCAATTTCCCTGGTATAGACTGGAAATCGCTGAGAGCTGGGACTCTGAATGGGGAGGAATTTGTAAAATGCGTACAGGAGGGTTCTTTGGAACAATATGTAGATAGCCCGACTAGAGAGGGGGCTATACTGGACCTAGTACTGGGGAATGAGCCCGGTTAGGTCTTCAAAGTTTCGGTAGGGGAACATGTAGCAAATAGTGACCACAATTCTGTTAGCTTTAGGATAGTGATGGAAAAGGATGAGTGGTGTCCCAAGGGTAAGGTGTTGGATTGGGGGAAGGCTAACTTTAGTGGGATTAGGCAGAAATTGGCAGCTCTTGATTGGGAGAGGCTGTTTGAGGGTAAATTCACATCTGGCATGTGGGAGTCTTTTAAGGAACAGTTGTTAGGGCTGCAGGACAGGCATGTGCCTGTAAAAAAGGATAGGAAGGGTAGGATTCGAGAACCGTGGATAACCAGGGAAATTGAGGGACTGGTCAAAAAGAAAAGAGAGGCGTATGTTAGTTCCAGGCAGCTAAAAACGGAGGGAGCTCTGGAGGAGTACAAAGAAAGTAGGAAAGAACTCAAACGGGGAATTAGAAGGGCAAAAAGGGGTCACGAAATGTCCTTGGCAGACAGGATTAAGGAGAATCCCAAGGCATTTTATTCATACGTTAGGAACAAAAGGGTTGTCAGGGAAAAAATCGGACCTCTCAGGGGCAAAAGTGGGGAATTATGCTTGGAGCCCAAAGAAGTAGGGGAGATCCTAAATGAATACTTTGCGTCGGTATTCACAAAGGAGAGGGATGTGTTGACTGGGAGTGTCTCGGAGGGGAGTGTTGAACCGTTGGAGAAAATCTCCATTACAAGGGAGGAAGTGTTAGGTTTGTTAGAGAATATAAAGACTGACAAATCCCCAGGACCTGATGGAATCTATCCAAGGCTGCTCAGGGAGACGAGAGATGAAATCGCTGGGCCTCTGACTCAAATCTTTGTCTCGTCACTGGACGCAGGTGAGGTCCCAGAGGATTGGAGGATAGCTAATGTGGTCCCGTTATTTAAGAAGGGTAGGAAGGATAACCCGGGTAATTATAGGCCGGTGAGCTTAACGTCCGTGGTGGGGAAGTTGTTGGAGAAGATTCTTAGAGATAGGATGTATGCGCATTTAGAAAGGAATAAACTCATTAACGATAGTCAGCATGGTTTTGTGAGAGGGAGATCATGCCTCACTAACCTGGTGGAGTTTTTTGAAGAAGTGACCAGAATGGTTGACAAGGGAAGGGCCGTGGATGTCGTCTATATGGACTTTAGTAAAGCGTTTGACAAAGTCCCTCATGGTAGGCTGGTGAAAAAGGTTGGATCTCATGGGATAAAGGGGGAGGTGGCTAGATGGGTGGAGAACTGGCTTGGTCACAGAAGACAGAGGGTGGTAGTGGAAGGGTCTTTTTCCAGCTGGAGACCTGTGACTAGTGGTGTTCCGCAGGGCTCTGTATTGGGACCTCTGCTGTTTGTGATTTATATAAACGATCTGGAAGAAGGTGTAACTGGGGTGATCAGTAAGTTTGCGGATGACACAAAATTGGCAGGACTTGCAGATAGTGAGGAGCATTGACAGAGGCTACAGAAGGATATAGATAGGCTGGAAATTTGGGCAAAGAAATGGCTGATGGAGTTCAATCCTGATAAATGCGGAGTGATGCATTTTGGTAGAAATAATGTAGGGAGGAGCTATACGATAAATGGTAGAACCATAAAGGGTGTAGATCCGCAGAGGGACCTGGGTGTGCAAGTCCACAGATCCTTGAAGGTGACGTCACAGGTGGAGAAGGTGGTGAAGAAGGCATATGGCATGCTTGCCTTTATAGGACGGGGCATAGAGTATAAAAGTTGGGGTCTGATGTTGCAGATGTATAGAACGTTGGTTCGGCCGCATTTGGAATACTGCATCCAGTTCTGGTCGCCACACTACCAGAAGGACGTGGAGGCTTTGGAGAGAGTACAGAGGAGGTTTACCAGGATGTTGCCTGGTATGGAGGGGCTTAGTTATGAGGAGAGATTGGGTAAACTGGGGTTGTTCTCCCTGGAAAGACGGAGGATGAGGGGAGACTTAATAGAGGTGTATAAAATTATGACAGGCATAGATAGGGTGAACGGTGGGAAGCTTTTCCCCAGGTCGGTGGTGACGTTCACGAGGGGTCATATGTTCAAGGTGAAGGGGGGGAGGTTTAACACAGATATCAGAAGGACATATTTTACACAGAGGGTGGTGGGGGCCTGGAATGCACTGCCAGGCAAGGTGGTGGAGGCGGACACACTGGGAACGTTTAAGACTTATCTAGATAGCCATATGAACGGAGTGATACAAAAGAATGATCTAGTTTGGACCAGGGAGCGGCACGGGCTTGGAGGGCCGAAGGGCCTGTTCTTGTGCTGTATTGTTCTTTGTAATAGCAGGGGTCGTAGACAATAGCTTCAGTCTTCCCAATATCTAATTGGAGGATATTTTTGCTCATTCTGTACTGGAAGTTATAGAAGTAATCTGATAGCTTAGCTATGGTGGAGGAGTTGAAAGTGGTGGTGAGGTAGAGCTATTCAGTGAAAACAGAAGACAGCTCATTATGAGTAATGAGTATTCTGTAAAAAAAAATTATTCTGTACTCATACAGCCCACACCGACATAGCGGCTTTAACATACTAAAGCAGCTCAAGGAGCTCCACTGAAGCATTATAAAACAATTCCCCCCCATGTATGCATGGGTTTCCTCCGGGTGCTCCAGTTTCCTCCCACAGTCGAAAGATGTACAGGTTAGGTGCTAAATTGACCTTTACTGTACCAAGAGGTGTAGGTTAGATGGATTAACCATGGTAAATGTGTGAGGTTACGGGGATAGGGTTGGGGAACAGGGCCTGGGTAGGATACATTGTCAGCGAGGCGGTGCAAACAGGCCTCCTTCTGCACTGTAGGGATTCAATGATTCTACGAAAATGTGACATTGAGCCACATTAAGATACGAGGTCAGATAACCAAAAGCTTGGTCAAAGCTTCTCTGCCATTGTTCCATATCCTCTCAAACATCTACTGATCTTAGTAATGTAAGCTTAAATTTTCCCAGTCCCACAAATTTTCTGGTCACCAATGGTGGAATAAAATAGCATATTTTTGGGGGGAAAATTGCAGGTTTCTACTACCTTTGACAAAATGTCATCCCATTCTTTATTATCCCATTAGTGGAAGTCATTTCTTTGTATCCACCCTTTTGTAACCTTTAAACATTTAAACCACCAGATGAGGTTATTTACCTGCTGAAATCCCAATTCAATCCCCAGCAACTTAATTTGCTATCATCTGCTGCTGTTCATTGCTGGCACTGGGATGGTACCAGGATAACGTTTGGAGTGAAGTGGACAGCCACTGCATAGTTGCGTGGCCTGCTTACAGCTCCTCTGGGAACTCTGCCCAGTGTACTCATGCAAGCTCCACCGATGTTATAAATTAAAATAAAAGTAACAGTAAAGTAATTATTTGACACTGCTCCACTGCAACCTTCAATAACGTGCTAGTTTTAGATCAGCAATTTAAGAAGCAGAAAAAAATGATGGGGGGGGGGTGGGGGAGAGTTACTGCTAAAAGTCACTCCCCTGTCCTTGCCTCTGATCCCCCTCGCCCTCCTGTGACCCCCCACCCCACCTTCACTTCCTTTTGGCATGGGGTCCCTCTTTGATCCTGGGCCTCTGCTGAGTACATTACAGGCAGCAGCCACCTTTCCTGCTGATAGATCAGCGGCAGCTCTTGGAGGGGTTGGAGAAAGTCAGGGGATGTTGAATTTCCTCCTGTGGGATCCCTAATCCAGGGGGCAAACCTAATATGGCCACTTAAGTGCCTGATGGGAACTTGATACTGATGGGCCTACACCAAGGCTGCAAGATCCCTGTTGCAAACATTAAATTCTATCTGTCGTGTCAGATAAGCCCAGGGCTCATCTGACATGAGGACCTAGCGGGTTAAATTATGAGGACAGACTGCATAAACTTGGCTTGTATTCTCTTCCACACAGAAGACTAAGGGTTGATCTGATCACGGTGAAGATTTTGCTGGATTAACATAATAAATCAATTGCTAAAGTAAAACATTCATATCTCACCTGGGTTTCTGTCAAGCTGAGAAGCCAATCTGGTATTTGAATGATCCACTCTCTTTGTGCTATTAAACAAATAGACATTTTAACATAGAAACAAAACAGAAGCACACAAAATGAAATTGCAACCCTCAGCAATAGTAAGAAGTCTCACAACACCAAGTTAAAGACCAACGGGTTTACTTGGGGGTCACAAGCTTTCGGAGCACTGCTCCTTCATCAGGTGAGTCACCTGATAATTTCAATGTGGCAACTGGTAGTCACATTTTGACAGAACAAAACAGTTCTCTATTTCTCAAAATTGCCAAACTCACTTGAATCACAGGATGGCTGATGTGGGGAGAACACAATTGGGGCTCTCTTCTGGGGTGACAACAGAGAAAAGGAAGCTTTAATTTCTATCTCTTTTGTGCAATAGCTATCTTGAAAATGCCTAGTACAGACAGTGCAAAAATGGGAACTGATTGATTCTCCTGTAAAACTACTCCTGACAAAATAACTTCTTTTGACATGTGAAGGAGGAGCTCCTGCCATCTATTGTGCTCTGTTGCATCTCAAGACCCAGAGATCCAATCGTGTTAGTTTAGTCTACTTCCTCGAGATCACACAATCTACGAACTGCCTCCATCAGCTTTCATGTCATTGTTTTTGAAGAGCGGTGGTAGTGTTACATTTAAAGAGGAATAGTGCTGTAACCATTCCACAGCACTCAGTATTATAAATTGTAAAGTACTTTGGTACAGAAATGGCAAACTGCGTTTTACAGAAACTTTAGAATTGTTAAATGCCCCAATGTCCTTTGCAGGTATGCTTTCAGTCAAAATTCGATACCGAACGGCATAGAGACATTGGGACAGGTGACCAAAAACTGTGTCAAAGGGGTAGGTTTTAAGGTGCAAATTAAAAGAGGAGCGAGAGGTAGTAAGGCAGAGAAGTTCAGGAAGGAAAATCTGGAACTCGGTAACTAAGCAGATGAGGACACAGGTGGAGTGATGTAAATAATGAATGTAGTAAGAGATCAGAAAGTGCACGAGTGCAAACATCTCTGCAGGTTGTAGGAGCTGGGAGAGATTGCACAGAAAATTGGAAAAGTCACGGAGGGATTTGAACAACAAGATGAGAATTTTAAAATAGTGCAATTGCCAAAAGGGAGCCAATGCAAGCACAGTGATGACGTCTGGGCAGGACTTGGTACAAATTGGGATATGAGCAGCAGAGACTGAATGAGTTCAAATTTATGGAGGGTGATAAGTGGGAGGCTGGCCAGACGAGTACTGGAATAGCTAGATCTGGAAATAACAAAGGCACTGATGAGGGCTTCAGTAGCAGGCAACTAGGCTGGGTGGATATGGGGGATGTAATGGAGGTAGAGGTAGACATTTTTGGTGATGTACAGAACATGGGGTTGGAATCTCATGAGGATAGAACAGCACAACAAGATTCTGAACAGTCTGGTTTAGAGACAGTGGACATGGAGGGGTATGGAGTTGATGGCAAGAGAATGAAGATTATGACGGACTGGGTAGATTCAGAAAGAATGTTCCCAATGGTGGGGGAGTCTGGAACTAGGGGTCATAGTTTGAGGATATGGGGAAAACCTTTTAGAACTGAGGTGAGGAGAAATTTCTTCACCCAGAGGGTGGTGAATGTGTGGAATTCACTACCACTGAATGTAGTTGAGGCCAAATGTTGTCTGATTTCAAGAAGAAATTAGATGTAGCTCTTGGGGATCAAGGGATATGAGAGGAAGGGGGGATCAAGATATTGAATTTGATGATCAGTCGTGATCAAGATGAATGGTGGAGTAGGCGCGAAGGGCCGAATGGCCTCCTCCTGCTTCTATTAGCAGAAAAGACACCAAAAGAGAGAGTAGCAAACTAAAGGTTGCTTACTTTACCACAAAATAGATTATAATTTTCAGGAATTTGACTTTAAGTTCCATGACTTCTAACCATGTTTTTCTCAAAATGTTTATTGTGGCAAAATTACAGCCATTTGGATAATAAATATTCAAGTTCTTAAATTAGACGTCAGTGCTTAGCATCACCTAGTGCCACGAACAATAAGCTCATTCCATTCAAGGAGTGGTAAAGAAAGAAAAATAACAATAGTATTAAATGTCAAAAGGAGAACTTTTATTTTTAAGTAGCACATCTCTTTCACCCACGTCGCTAAGCCTATTATTACATCACATAAACACACTTACTTGTAGTCTCTTTCCCAGAACTTGACTGGGCGTACGTACGAAGTAATGAATATTGCACTTCCTAGGAATGGGTTCAATGGAGTTGAGAATAAAGCTGATATGATTGCCTGGACAAATAACATGGCTGAATCTGAAGCAAGGGGTGGTTAAGGAATAAAAAGCACATATCCTAACCACACTACACACTGCACTGAAATCCCTGGAACAATGGCATATAATGGGCCAAAGAGCTTTCTCCATCCAAACCTAGCTTACGACCACATTATAAGTCTTCTTTACTGGCCCAGTAGCTACATTCCTTCAGACTGGTCTGCCTGTTGTGTAAGTATCTCTGTATCTGTTAGAATAGCTCTTCAGTAGTCCATCTTGCTTAGCAATCCAATCCTCCAAAGAAAAATACAAGATAGCAATCAGCAATCCCAACAAGAAGCGGACTGATTCCCGCCTCAAAAGGAGTACTGTCAAAAATACTCAGCAAGCTCAAATGCCAGTTTATTTGTTTAAAGTTACACATGTGGATGGACTTTTTAGTGCTGACCTGAAAGAGACTTTGGAGCAGTGTTTTTTTAAATTCATCTGTGGGGCATGGGCAGCTCATCCCTAGTTGCCCTCGAGAAGGTGATGGTGAGCTGCCTCCTTGAAATGCTGCAGTCCATGTGCTGTGGATTGTCCCGCAAATGCCGTTAGGGAGGGGATTCCAGGAAATTGACCAAGCAACTGCAAAGGAACGGCGATATATTTCCAAGTCAGGATGGTGAGTGGCTTGGAGGGGAACTTGTAGGTGGTGGTGTTCCCATGTATCTGCTGCCCTTGTCCTTCTAGATGGAGGTGGTCGTGAGTTTGGAAGGTGCTGTCTAAGGATCTTTGGTAAATTTCTGCAGTGAATCTTATAGATAGTACACACTGCTGCTACTGAGCATCAGTGGTTCAGCACCAATATCTCTCTACAATTGTCCTTGCAGCACAATTTGTTGTTAACTACATCAAAGCTGGTGCAAATACAGGATAGGAACAGAATAAAATCATTTACTTCTGCAACTTGGCTTTCAGTCGATAAAAATGCATTCTAATTGGTTGGTTTCACAAAACAATGTTTCTTTTGCGTACCTTTTGCTACTTTTATTCCAACCAAAAAGCCCAATTCAAATTAAATCCAATCCACGGTCACCACGTGAGGGACAAACAAGAACCCAACCGACAGGATGAGACATTGCACCCCATCCCGGGCTCAATCCGATGCTTCATCTTAGGCCAAAGGCCGAGCTGGCTTTGAAATATATTTTTTTTAAATACTTTTCCAATTCAATCAAATCAAATCCAATTCAGAGTCTCAACAAGTTGAGACATCTCAGATCCAGGCCGACAAGACAGGGCAAGCGACCAAACCACCCCGTCCTGGGCCCGATCCACACGAGCCAAGCTGATTGGAGAAGGGGGAGGTTCCTCCTCCAAGACCCGGGCCCACCCGCATCTCAGCCAAAAGGCCGAGACGCCGCTTTTAAAAATTGCTTCATATGAAACATATGAAGCCCCAGCGCAACCCAATGACCTCAACCAAGCGCAGCATCCTCTCCACGCTACACTTGATCTTAGCCAAAAGGCCGAGAAGCGAAATATTGCATCAGGTAAAACCTCAGTTTAACCTTACTGGCTACCCTGATCTTTTACTCTACCCTAGCCTGGGCAAACCACCATCGCAGGCGTCAGCACAACCCCAGTGCAATGGGCGAGCCTCATCACCTGCTTGATCATGGTTGATGGCGTTTTTCCATCCAGGTACATCAGTCCAGAGCATTGCAATGCAAATTGCAAATGTGTCAGAATTAAGTAGTGTTCAAAACCAGACTTCAGCACACTCTGAGTATCACAACCTAGGTCGGGGAACACATTTTCATGATTGCTAATACAGAACTACTTTGAACACCTTATTCCTTATAATAAACAGTACTGTAACACAAATGTACAATAAAAGTGTAGAGCTCGGACAAAGGGTCATCCACACTCGAAACGTTAGCGCCGTTCTCTCTCTCCACAGATGCTGTCAGACCTGCGGAGATTTTCCAGCACTTTCTGTTTTTGTTTCAGATTCCATCATCGCGGTAATTTGCTTCTAACAATAAAAGTGAATTGTGTTTGTGCTTTTAAAACACATTTAATGTCCTCTGTGTGGTTTATTTTGTTTGAATCGATGCCCCCGTTAGGTTTTATTGTAACAGGGGATTAACTGCTCATCTGAGCATTAGGTTGGCCCAGGTATGCAGCTAATCCTCAGCTCTCAAGACTAAGCAGCAGATGCCTGTGAAATTCTGGGCACCCACTGCAGTACATTGTACAGGAAATGGACGTACAGACAATATAAATCATTCCTAAAGTAGGAGTACAGGATACGGGGCACTGCAAAAGGCTGAGCGAAAGCATGGAACGCGGATCCCCAGGTGATTTGCCAAGGAGCGATGTAAGTGTAGACAAATCTCAGTTTGTAGAAAAGTTCCCATAACTGAAATAAAAAAGAAAAATATGAAGCATGTACATTTTTAATGCTCAACACTTTCACATTACACTTCAATGGAATAACGGTTGAGGTTGGATTGCCAATTAAAGGCTTCATCTTCCTTTAGTTTACGTTTAATGATGGTTTTGAAACCAATAGTCCAGGTTAGCATTGCTTAGTTATCTCATTTTCTTTCCCAAGTTAACACTTTCCACTGTAACAGTATCCCTAGCCTCTGGTTCCTGGTACTGTCCCACCTTTCCCCAGTTGTCATTCGCTGTTATGCCATTGTGCTCCATGGGAAAAACCATGAGCAACTCTGACCTCTCCATTCACAAAGATTTGAAAAATCCATCACAAAAGCACTTAAAATCACACCACCGTTCTGGGAAACTGCAACTAATATTCATGCAGATCATACCAACAACAAGACCTCTGGAGCACATGGAATCCTTGCTTAAATTCTGAAACATGGTGGAGATACATTCCTGGCATGGCTGCGCATTTCCCTCATCTGGGAGGCATTGCACCCCATCCTGGGCTCAATCCGATGCTTCATCTTAGGCCAAAGGCCGAGATGGCTTTGAAATATTGCATCAGGTAAAACCTCAGTTTAACCTTATTGGCTACCCTGATCTTTTACTCTACCCTAGCCTGGGATCTCAGGAACCCTGTGATCATGACTATGTTCAAGAAGGGAGACAATTCCAATTGCGGTAACTAAAGGGGCTCCTCCACAGTCTGCCACAGGGAAGATTATTGCAAGGATCCTCCTCAACTGCTTTCACCCTGTGGCTGAGGAACACCTTACACAATTGCAGTGCGGATTTCACCAATTGAAAGGCACCACCAATCATGATCTTCACTGAGTGGCAAATTCAAGAAAAGTGCAAGGAGCAGCACCAATCACTGTACATAGCCTTTTTAGATCTCACTAAAGTCACTGGCTATGCTAACAGTGAGGCTTATGGAGGATCCTCCTCAAATTTGGCTGCCCTCAGAAATTTGTCACTATCCTCCAAGTTACCCACGTGTGTAGACTACCTAGTGGCGGCACAGTGGCTAGCACTGCTGCCTCACAGCGCCAGAGACCCGGTTTTGATTCCCAGCTTGGGTCACTGTCTGTGTGGAGTTTGCACGTTCTCCCCATGTCTGCGGGGTTTCCTCCGGGTGCTCCGTTTTCCTTCCACAGTCCAAAAGACGTGCTGGTTGGGTGGATTGGCCATGCAAAATTCTCCCTCAGTGTACCTGAAAAGGCGCCGGAGTGTGGCGACTAGGGGATTTTCACAGTAACTTCATTGCAGTGTGAATGTAAGCCTACTTGTGACTAATAAAAAAACTTTATAGAACAGATGGGAAATTATTCAACCTACGCCACCTTTAATCCAAAACTAAAGCCACTCCAACATCAGTCATTGAGCTTCAGTATGTATGATGATGCTTGTTTGTGTTCTCACTCAGACACTAAGCTGCAGATCACTATCGAAAACGTTTCATGAAACACCTAGAAAACCAGCTCCTACAGCACCAAACTTCCCACAATCAATCAGGATCCATGGTGAGATCCTGGAATATGTGGACCATTTTCCCTATCTTGGGAGCCTCTTCTCATTGAAGGCAGGCATAGACAATGAAATATATCATCACCTCCAATATTCCAGCGCAGCCTTCCAATGGCTGAGTGAAAGAGGACAGTGCTAACCACTGTGCTACCGTGCCGCCTGTCTACAAGTGGAAGATAAATAATGACGTGGAGTGCAATTATGTTCATGAGTTCCAGATCATGGAAAATATTAACATCAATCTGTCCACTGTGATCTTTTGCAGGAGGCACCCCATTTCTCCACTAGGCATCTCAGGGGGCTACTGTAAGGATAGCCAAACGAGACATTATTCATTTTCCTGTTAAATGAAAGTAGTAGCTAACATACAATAGACAAGGTAAATCTTTCCTGAAATTAATTGTTACCCTACAATCTACAATACATGTAAAATCATTGAACTGTGTAACTCTGTTCAGTTCTCAGTCAATTTTAGAAAGATCAGCATATGGTTTACCTTGTATCCACCAATTGTACTTTTGTTCTTATGACATACCTTACTGAACAGTATGGACATGAAGAAGAGGTCCAAAAGCAGAGTCTCTGAAAAAGCTTTGTAGTCGAAGGTGAAGAAGAGCACAGTGAAAACAACAGTTACATATTGGTATGTGGGGCTACTGTAAGAAGATCGAAGCAATTTCATCCCTGCAATGGTGATCATTAGTGCGCCAAACCTAGAGGAGAACACAGAATTGGTTCTTGAGAGTACCATACTTAAAGCAATCAATTGCAACCCAACAGGTCAAGCAAAATTACGAGGATTGAATCACTAGGGTTATCAAACTAATATTAATGCTACGAAAATTGTATTCCAAACAAAAGTGCCATTTTCTATTAAATAAATGATTTATTCAGTAATAAATAAGTAAAATGTATTATTCCAGCTCTATGAACGCGCAAGTGCTACGATCTAATTGTTCCGTGTCATCAGTGTGGTATTATTGCTGTTAATCAGATCAAAGAATCCCATTCCACAAAAAACCCAGAAGGGGTCCATTACAGTTCCAGATGAAAAATTAAAATTCAAGCATGTTAAAAGTTTACTTTAAACAATTTTAGGGGAGACTACAAGTGGTAATGTCACTGGGCTAGAAATCCAGAGGCCCAGGCTAATGTAATGGGGATGTGGGTTCAAATCCCAGCAGTTGGAATATAAAGCTACTTTCAGGAACGGTGAACATGAATCTATCATTGATTGCTGTAAAAACCCATCTGGTTCACTAATGTTCTGGAGGGAAGGAAATCTGCTCTCCTTACCCAATCTGACCTACATACGAGTCCAGACCCAACGCATTGTGGTTGACTCTAAACTGCCCTCTGAAAAAGCTCAGCAAGCCACTCAGTTCAAGGGTATTTAGGGATGGGCAACAAATGCTGGCCTTGCCAATGACACCCACTTCCAGTGAATATAAATAATAGCAAACATTCTAAGTTGAAAGCCTGAGCCTAGTCAAACCCTATGTCTCTGTGCCAACCTCATGAGTTATTTATGTGCATATCTAGTCAGATGTGCCAACAGCATTGCACTTGAAACAAAATATCATGAGGAACACAAATGGAAATGGTTTCTTGTACAATAAAAGAAAACTATGGATATAGCTTTCTCGATGGTTCATACACAGTTAGCAAATCTTCACGAATAACTCAAATAAGCAGAGGTAAAACAGTTCCTAATTTTTGGAAACGGATCTAGACTCAGATTCATGGGAGGCCACTCTAAGCTATTCAGTACGCTTCTTGAGCAGTCAGGTCTGGGAAGTCGCTAAGAACTACAAAGTGACCTTCTGCCTCTGCCAGAAATTGTATACGGTACAAAAATAGTTGAAAAAGGAAAAAGAAATTCTTAGGAACATAGTTGAGGAAGAGAATAATAAAGAGAAACACCTTACTCTGCGTCCAGTTTCTTTGGGCTAGCTATCGTCTTAGCACTGCTGCTCAGTTCATTCAGAACAATCAACGGATAAATAACGTTCTTTTCCACAAAGAGAAGCCAAACATAAATCTTTTCAAACCACATGACGTGAGCAGCATCTGAGAGAAGAAAATGGTAAAGGTGGCTTTCTGAAGGACACAAGGCCAAACAATTCAACAAAGTGCCATTTCCAGGGTCAAAGTGATCCCTCTGTAGATGCTTTTAACAAAAAAACATGGTCAGCCCATACAAGTGACAATAATTGAAGTATTCATATTTGCAGTGACTGGAGTATCATTGAAATTTGCAACTAAAATAGTTTTGCAAATACACAACTCTTGCTCAAAGTAATCAAAATATTCTAATTATCCAAAGAGATTTCTTTATAATACTTCAAACAATTTGAAACTATTTCTCGGCTGCAATGAAGAGCACAGGTCGAGTGTTTTATTTGCCAAAGGTGTGAAGGTTATTCCCTCCAAGTGAAATTTACAAGATACTTGCAAAAATAATTGCACTTTTGCTAACTGTGGAAATGTTTATTTCCTCCAACTCAAGTTGTAAAATTTTACCCAATACTGGCTATCAACATATGCCAATTAAATGGAAGATTGGCAAAGAAGGAATTTGAAATGTAATCTCAATAGGGCTTGATTAAATCACCTCCATTAGTTTGCTTATCCCTTACTCACTCCCCAAACTATTTTTCCAGTCATTTTGGGAGCTGCCTTGGTCAATTCTTTTTAATGAACCTTTGCACCCTTAAAGACCAGCTTTCATTTTGAACATGCTTCTTGGCTGAAAAATTGAGCTGATTTCATCAGAATATCGCAGCCCTATATTGGTAAATGTCATACTGACTTCATTGCCAGACTATTTTGAATGATATTAGTTTGAAATGTTACATTGCAACAATTAAATCAATGAGCAATTCATTTCACCTTCATGAACAGTCACAACTCATTATTGCTATTGTTCTATGGCTATCAGAGGAGTACCTACTTCTCACTTCAAACTGATAGTATTCCTTGGTTTTCAGCAGTGGATGAGAGAAGCAGTGCCATGGGAGCTGTTTCCTCAACTGAGGCAGCAGGTAATGTGTTAGAAATCCCACTGCACCTACTAGGGTGTACAGCACATAGCTGAGGACAGGCTGGAAAACAAGGGAAAAACGCAGTCAATACATTTACTTCAGTATATTCAGTCTGCAGCCCTTAATGCAATTTGTCGTGTGAGGCACTTTTGAATATTTTAACAATATAACATAAACACAAATTTAATTTAATTTCTTAAAATTAAAGACTAAGGGACCTATGAGATTTTGTATCCTTTTTAACGACATTACTGTAAGCCTCCTGTTAGCCATCCCCTTTATTTTGGGGACAGAGGAGGAGTTAAAATTCAACCCCTTGTACGTTTTGTGATCTAAAAATGAAGATCAACACCCTTCAACACAATACACTTCAGAAGTGTTGAGTAACAATGTAACATATTAATATCCAGCAACTTTTCCACTTTTTTCCAAAGCTAATATTGCCCACTTCCTTGACTTATCTGAGCCACACAAAAACGGTGTCCATGATGACAGATGTCTGACAGGGCTTTTACTCAACAGGACAGCAACCCATGGTGGACACAAAGTTATTCCTATGTTGACTGCACTTCACTGTACAAACCATGCTTTCTACATGGCTCTCTTGGTAATCCTTTCTCTTAAGATAACAATAAATAAAAAGTTGTCCACTCTCCACTGAGCAACTAACCAATGCAGTCTTAATTCTAGACGCTGATTATTCACCAATTTCCACTAACCAGTGGGAAGTGGCATATAACTTGCAGCAGTTAGTTAGCATTGTAGAATTAGGAACAAGAACATTTAATGGTGATTAATATTTCAACAATAACTGTTTACATCAATGACCCCATCCTGCTTACAAATAAGTCACAAAATTTTTATCTGTGTAGGTGACTTGTTCTGTATATTTAACCATTAAGTGGCCAATTGTACGTAACTCAGGTGGCACAGTGGTTAGTCCTGCTGCCTCACAGCGTCACGGACCTGTGCTCAATTCCCGGCTTGGGTCACTGCCTTTGCAGAGTTCTCCCCGTCTGCGTGGGTTTCCTCTGGGTGCTTCAGTTTCCTCCCACAGTCTGAAAGACGTGTTGTTTAGGTGCATTGGGCATGTTAAATTCTGCCTCAGTGTACCCGAACAGGCACTGGAGTGTGGCGACTGGATGATTTTCATAGTAAATTCATCGCAGGGTTAATGTAAGCCTACTTGTTACACTAATAAATAAATGTAAAAACTTAAACGTAACCCTTCAAACTGTTGCTGCTGGAATCATCATAAATTCCATGTACTATGGTACTAATTTAAAAAGCCAAAGGTATTCACTCCCCCAAAGAATTGCTGAAAGAGATTTAAAGTAATTCAGATTGGTTTTCTTAGTTGCACAACCCCACATCCAGAGATTGCAGGTGGAATCGATAAAACATTTTTTAAAAAATGATTAACGATGGTACAGGTGTACAGCAATGGCACTAGTGGGCCAGAACTTGTGTCTCGCAGTGTGCCCAGTCAATTATTACTTCTTTCATTCTTCATCTTAAATTTTTTGTGCCATGATTTGCTGCAATTGAAAACTAATAAAGGTATGGAAAGGGCAACAGGCCTTCAGTGAATGATGGGAGCAACATGCACTTCCTTAATCAACAGGATTTAAGGATCGTGACAGAAACAGAGGAATGAATGAGAGAAACACAAATCGGGGCAAGTGAATTAGAGTCAAATCCAGTGTAGAAAGATAAATAAAGAGTGAAAGAAAGGCTGGGTAAGAGAGGGAAAATTGGTAGACAGGAAAAGTAATAAAACAAACGTTAAAACATAAAAGTTAACATGTTTAAAGTTTCCAAGAACAATTAGGTTACAAGGCTATGGACCAAGAATTAGAAGGTGGGACTAGCGTGGAAATCTCTTTTTTTGGTAGGCATTTACAGAATGGCAACCTATACCGTTAATGTCTATAATTGTAACAGTCAGGGGCTGATTGACATTGCATTAACAATTATCAAGTTATTGAAATGGGCTTATTCTGTTAATTACCAGACTTGACCTTCTGTGGTGAGTTTAATGATCAATTAGTGTGCAAGACCTTTTAAAGGAGTTGGGAGGCCAAGGGTGAAATTTTTTTGTGGAAATCAAATGATGGAACTACACAAATCAATAAGCAGGTTCCAGAGATGTGGTAACTCATGATGGATCTCTTCACCCTCTGACTTTCACAGCCCACAGCCCGGAGCTTAACCAGCAAAAGAGTTTAAATATCAAAACAAAAATTCAAAATTTAATTTTGTTTTTTGTTACTTTGTAATCTAAAAAAACTAATTTGAGGTTATAAAAGGCTTTAAAGTTGTAATTTGTGCCAACGCTATCCTAATTAGTACTACAGGTCTCAACAGGGATCCTACACCAATATCTGAGTTTGTACGTTCTCCCTGTGTCTGCGTGGGTTTCCTCTGGGTGCTCCGGTTTCCTCCCACATTCTGAAAGACGTGCTGGTTAGGTGAATTGACCCGAACAGAGGCTGGAGTGTGGCGGCTAGGGAAATGTCACAGTAACTTCATTGCAGTGTTAATGTAAGCATTACTTGCGACTAATAAATAAACTTTTGACTCCATGTAAAGTCATGATGGCCTTGGACAATTTTATGATGTTTTCACATCGCCTTGGATTGGATTAAGAAACTTTTTGTCACATAACTTTAAACAGTAGATTTTATGCCACATGGGAGCCAGAAAATGGAATGAGACTCTTCAAATCTTTCAATGAGATTACGACTAATCTGTGACATAACTCCATACACTCGCTTTTGCCCCAATTCCTTTAATACCTCTGGTTGGTTAACAAAAATGTATCAATTTCTGATTTAAAATGAACTATTTACCTAGCATCAATTGCTATTTGCAGAATTTTTCTTGTGTGCTATTCCACTGAAGGAAAATTCAAGCTCCTTACCTGTAGGGCAATGAAGACCGTGCTGACATGGATAGCAAAGTATAAGACAGCGATGACTGTGCAAACTATCAGATCGGACTGTAAACGTTCACTCTAGAAAAAAAAATCAAGTTATTTTCTAAAAAGTATGCATCAAATCATTTTTAACAATTACACTTAATTATTAACTCCTGTCATTTTTTTCCCTTAAACTAGCCTCTTCATTGTTAAGGTCCTACTTTGGTTAATGCAAGGATTCCTTTGACAAAAACTGTTGTCCAAATGTTCAGGCAAGACACAAAGATCAGGAAAATTTTGCTTTTGATCCCTGGTCAGACAAGCTATTCAGATGAGGATTTTTTTTGTTGAAAAATAATGCCAAAGTTCCTGACTCCCATACAGTGACACATACAAGGATAAGCACATTCACTTGGTTCAGGACTCAATTGTGATGCTCCCCACTTGCCATAAAATGGTCAGGCGCCAACATGAGTGCTTCTGGAATTGCATCTTATCAAGAGTTAGTGCTAGTAACTTAGGTGAACTTGAAAATACTTCCACGTCAATAGGGGTATGAGCTTAGTAGTTAAATTAATAGACCATCATCAGAGGTTGAGAGTTCAGACCCCACTGTGGCAATCTGTGACACTGAATTAAAAATGTATCCAGCATGCTGTGAGCTAGCATAAGAAGAATAAGTTGGAGGACTGTTGCAAAAACTCAACTTGTTGACTAAGGCTCTACTGGAAAAGATCTGTCATCAGAACACGGCCAGGGCCTTGTCTATTTCATGCATATCCCAAGAACAAAAACATAAAGCTGCATATCTAAAAATTATTTCTGGACTATAAAGTGGTCCATGTATCCAAGTAGTAATTAATAAAAAAGATAAACATTACTTACAACAGACTGCTTGAGTTTTTCTGGTAGGGGGTCTTTTACTTCTGCTAGAGGGTCTTCAGGATTTTTATCGTCAGTATTTGGGAAAACTTTTGATCGTACTAAAGACCTATAAATTTAAAGCAAACACAACAGTACTTTTACTCAACAACCTTAAAGTGGATATTAACTGGGTATTGACGCTTAAAGAGATTATTGCTGTTCACTCTACATCATTCATCTTCCATTATTTTCCGTCTGTGAAGGATTTAATCATCTCCTCAGTGTGGAGATGAATTTAAGATAAAGCAAGAGAAAATTAACCTATAACTGTAAATGATATTCTTGTTCCGATTCGATTTGTCACATGTATTAGTATACAGTGAAAAGTATTGTTTCTTGCACGCTATGCAGTCAAAGCATACCGTACATACAGAAGGAAATGAGAGAGTGCAGAATGTAGTGTTAGTCATAGCTAGGGTGTAGAGAAAGATTAACTTAATGCGAGGTAGGCCCATTCAAGAGTGTTTGGCAGCAAGGAAGAAGCCGTTCTTGAGTCGGTTGGTACATGTCCTCAGACTTTTGTATCTTTTTCCCAATGGAAGAGGGCGGAAGAGAGAATGTCCAGGTGCGTGGGGTCCTTAATTATGCTGGCTGCTTTTCCGAGGCAGCGGGAAGTGTAGACAGTGCCAATGGGTGGAAGGCTGGTTTAGTGATGGACTGGGCTTCGTTCACGACCCTTTGTTCCCGTCTTTTCGGCATATCAATAAAATGTCATTCTCATAAAAACTTCTAGCAATGCATCTCAACGTGAACTTCAGTAAAATTATCCATACTCTACGTCCTACCTCCCAACCCATCCACAACCCATGTTGCAAGATTATCTCAAAGTCCATTTCTGCTAATAATCGCTCATTAGGGATCTTAACAAATACCTTCTGAAAGCCTATGTGGGCAATCTGCATAGACACTCACTTTTCCATTGAAAGAAGAATGTGTTATAAACATCCTTAAAAGCAAGAAATGTAAATATGAAAGCAAAATATTGTGGATGCTGGCAATTTGAATAATATATCATGTATCAAAACAACTTTAATAATGGCTAAACCATAATAAACCACAACTGAGAAATAAGAACATTAACATGCATAAACTACCACGCAAAGGCAATTGGTAACAAGGGTAATACTTGAGTTGCTATAGAATCAACAGAATATGTAGAGCCTTGAGATAAAACATCATTAACCTCCAACAATTGGCACGCATGATGAAGTAACCCCACTAAACTTTGAAGTTATCATAAACAACAAGGGATATTGGCATGCCTGAAGGTACTAATCATTGCAATCTAAATGTGAAACTCGTGAATTAAATATGATCAGAAAGAGTGTAAGAACTAAACATTGTCTGACCTTTTCTTTGCAGTCAGTTAGGACTGATGGGTCCAAATCTAACAGAAAGAAGACATTTAAAGATTCAATGGACTTTGAATGATTGTTGTTTTGGCCAGTGGGGCACTTAAAGACTCCAGAATATGTCCAGTTGTGTTTCTTATTTGATTTGTGTAATTTTGGTTAAATACAGATAATCCCCGAGAGAGATGGTGTATCCCCATATTTCTGTTAAGGCACATTCAACTCCATAAACCCTATTTTAGCAGCCAATGTAGGAGGCATGAAAGTCATGAATAATTCCTACACTCCCACCATGCTAATGACATCCTCAAAAAAACTCAACAAGATAATCCAGTATGACCAATCTTTTATCAATCCATACTGATTTAGATCACTTTATACGTTTCCAAGTCAGTCTGAAAGTAGATTTAGGGCAACTGCCCCACAATTGATGATAAAATTTGATAATTCCTTTTCTCTGCATTTTATTTGGGATGCACAGCATCCTAATGGAATGGATTAGAAATGATCTGTTGAAGAATTGAATTCAATAGGCCAAATAGTTTTTCGCACTCCACGGACTCCTGCACTTTTGTGATTCATAAAAATTATGAGACATCATGAAATTTCCTAGGGCAAGTCTGTCAAATTTTGCATGCAAATAATCTACTTATTCATAAGGCAAGTGAGTTGTTGCAGCCATGATTTGCCATCGCGGATCTATTTGGAGCTAGAATTTCCATTGCCTCCAAGGCTTATAAATGCAAAATTGTGGTCCTATATTATGTTTGGCAAATGAGACCAAGTTGAAATGTTCACATTGTGGTGTCACATTTGAGGTGAGCTTCCGACTTTATATTCATGTCATTACTGAACTTTGTTTCGGTTCATCGGCTGCAGAAACCTTCATCCATGCCTTCATTACCTCGAGACTCAACTACTTTGTGCATTCCTGGCTGTTTTCCCACATTTTAAAACTCTGCTTCCCATGTCTTAACTCACAACAAGTCTGGTTTCCTCTATCCTCGCTGTCTTTTATTGGTTCCCAGTCAAGCTTTGATTTTAAAATTCTCATCCTGGTTTTCAAATCCCTCCATGTCCCTCCCTATCTCTGCAATGTCCTCCAGGCCCATACCCCTCCCTAGATATCTGCGCTTCTCTAATTCTGGCTTCTTGTGCATTCCCAATTACAACTGCTGCACCACTGGTGGTCACGCCTACAGCTGACACAGACCAAGCTCTGGAATACCCTGCCTACAACCTCTCTTTGCCCCCTTTAGCTCACTGCTTAAAACCTACATCTTTGATCAAGCTTTTTATCACCTGACCTAAAATCTCCTGAAGATGTGTGATTCTCTGTTTTATAATGCTCCTGCAAAGTGCCCTGTGATGTTAAATTATGTTAAAGGTGTTATATAAATATAGAGTTATTGTTGTTGCAATACTACTTCATACCTGCAGGTGACCCCACTAAACTTCTTTGGCTGCACAAATGGCAGTGCGTCTGACATGCGCCCGCACACGTGGTCCAGTACAATGCCACATTCACACTGTAGACACCTGTCCACATGAACGTAGAAATGGCAAAGTGCCGACATTTCTTAAAAAGTGCCCAATAAGGATCTAACTTGTGCTGCATTTACACTTTCGGAACCAGTTTCAGAGTGACGTTATACTGCCAGTTGCACTTCATGTTGAATCGAGGAAGGAGGAGCTTTAAAGCATGCTCCTAGAATTCTTCGGAGTGTTGGGATGGAAGTATTAAAGCCATTGAAAAGTGAGTTTATGAAAAGCCCAGGTGGCCCAGTCTACAGCTTTGGACAGAGATAGAGATAAACACTTAATAACTCAAAATCAGTGTAATATTTACTACAAGTGACCTCAGAATTTTCACCTCAATACACTTGAGAGTCAGAATGTATGATTGGCTCCTCTATTAAAGTACCAGGTTCAGACACCTAAAACCACTTGGAGCCATTCCAAATGTATATCTGGTGCATTATGAATATGACCGCGGTGTGCTATTATGATATAGATTTGTGGAGCTGAGAATACTGGATATCAAAAATATGCCAAAATCTTTCTCTACCTTATAAAACTAATTTTCCTGCCTGTTGTCCAATATCCATTAATATCCTTCTTTTGGAAGCAACTGATTAATTCCTTTTAAAAACAAGTGATAAATTTTGCTTCAATAATCGTCTGTGAGAGTTTTACATTCTAACCACCTTCTAGATAAAGACATCTTTCAAATCTTGACTTCCATTCTTTTTGATTATTTAAAACTTTTGCCCTCTTCATACTCTGTCATTCTGCCCAATGGAAACAACCAATCATCCGATATCCTTAACCTTGGCCACTTGTATCAGACGAAACGTGGCACAGTGGTTAGCAATGCTGCCTCATGGCATCAGGGATCTGGATTCAATTCGGGTCACTGTCTATGTGGAGTTTGCACATTCTCCCCGTGGGTTTTCTCCAGGTGCTCCAGTTTCCTCCCACATTCCAAAGATGTACGGGTTAGGTGGATTGGCCCTAAATTGACCCTCAGTGTCAGGAGGACTAGCAAGGATAAATATGTGGGATTATGGGGATAGGGCCTGGGTGGGATTGTGGTTGGTGTAGACTCGATGGGCCAAATGGCCTTCTTCTGCACTGTAGGGATTCTATGGAACCCTTCAACCAGTTCAGCTCAAATTTGAAGTAAGCTTTATTTCTCAAGTTTCTCTTTGTAATTGCTCTCTCTTGTAGCAATCTACACTGCACCTTGTTCATTGCTTTTATATCCTGCCTAAACTGAGGTGGACACAAAATTGCACATATTGCTCCAACTGCAGCCTAAAGTCTTGTACAGGTTCATTATTATTTCCTCGTGTTCTATATAGCGAGAAACAAAATCAAACTGTGCTGCCACCTTCAATGATCTGTTTTTGGTCCCTTTGTTCCTCCAGTCTACTTAAAATCCAAGATGTACTTCATTTCCCTCTTCTTATTTTCCACACTTCACACTTCTTTACGTTGAGTGGAACAGTCAGCTCTCTACCCATCTTGTTCGTCCATGTCCACCTGTGGTCTTTCACAGCTTTTACCACAATTTGCATATTTCTCAATTTGGTTTCATCAAATTTCAATACTGTTCCCTCAATTCTGAAGTTCAGATCGCTTATGCATATAGCAAACAAGGGTAGCTGCAGAGACTCCTGTGGAAAGCCAGGGCTTAGCAGCCTTACCACAATAAACAATGGAGGAAGCATTGTGCAGAGTCTCTTCACACCAAATTAAAACCTTCGCTTCTCACTTCGATCTCACCAAAAAAAACACTGACAAACTGCAGCTGCGTTCAGGGACGTTCATTCATCCTTTTGTCTGTTTTCCCATCACGTTAAAAGTTAACCAAACCTAAACCTCATCTTTCGATGCTCTTTTACCCCAAAAACTGGAATGGAAAAGAGTGCAAGCAGTCAGGTAACTGATCATGAGCAACACCATGTGACTGGTGAAAACAGTACTTGGCTGGTGAGAGCTTGTTGTTCTGAGGCCACGCTCATTACGCATTCATGAAGAGTAAAATTCAAGAATGTTTAGTTCCATATGCAATGAATAATTGATCAGTTATTCATAAATTTGTCAAATTGAGGATGCAAACCACAGGATTTTCATCAACACTGCTGACCTGCCAAGCATGTCTGCTTTTATAATTGGATTTCAAGCTTTCCATCTCGCTTAATACTTCTTTATAACATTTCCACTCAAATATTGCCTTGAAGGCTTTTCTCCTGCAATAACAGCCTTTACATTCTGCTCTCATTCCGAGGCGCTTCACGTCTCCAAAAGGAGAAAGAATATCTTGTAACTGCATACCTGGCTTTGATACATTCACTGTCACCCAGATTCCACGTTCTCCCACTCATACACACAACTACAACACGAGAATTTGCATAATCAACCTCCAGAACTGGAACACTAATTAGAAGTTAAGTTATAATTCCAGCTTTATAAGTTGCATATTTACCATTACTTTCAGTAGAATTGACGCCAAGAAATCTCAATTTATGGCCGCAAGCAGCACATCTTTCGATGAAAGGTCACTCTGTTCTAAAATTTACAAGGTTGATTCCTGAGGGCGATGGGGTTGCCATATGAGGAGAGATTGAGTAGAATGAACCAATAAAAGCATCCTTTCCGGTTGTATCACAGCTTGGTATGGTTCCTGCTCTGTCCAAGACCGCAAGAAACTACAAAGGATCATTCATGGACGAAGCTCAGTCCATCACTCAAACCAGCCTCCCATCCGCTGACACTGTCGACACTTCCCGCTGCCTCGGAAAAGCAGCCAGCATAATTAAGGACCCCACGCACACCGGACATTCTCTCTTCCACCTTCTTCCATCGGGAAAAAGATACAAAGGTCTGAGGTCACGTACCAACCGACTCAAGAACAGCTTCTTCCCTACTGCCATCAGACTTTTGAATGGACCTATCTTATATTAAGTTGATCTTTCTCTACACCCTAGCTACGACTGTGACACTATATTCTGCACCCTCTCCTTTCCTTCTCTATGTACGGTATGCTTTGTCTGTATAACATGCAAGAAACAATACTTTTCACTGTATACTAATACATGTGACAATAATAAATCAAATCAAAAATACTCTGGATTTTACAAGAATGAGGTGAACTTGTTAAAACTTACAGGATTTTGAAAGAATTTCAGAGGGTAGATACGAACATATGAATTGGGATCAATGCTCACTTTGTTAACTTTTCTTTTTAAATAGCTAGAGAAACTTAACTCAGTCTTTATATTTCTAACTAGCTTTCTCTCATACTCTTATTTTTCCCTCCTGGTTAATCTTTTAGTCATTAGTCATTCTTTGCTGTTTTTTATATTCTGTCCAGCCTTCTGATCTGCCACCCACCATTGCACCATTATATGCTTTTGCTTTAAGCTTGCTACTATCTTTAAATATTTTCCATTAACCACAGATGGTCGGTCCTCCCCTTGGAATCTTCCTTTCTCATTGGAATACATCGATTGTGTATTCTGAAATATCCTTTAAATGTTTGCCACTGCATCACTATGTCCAGTTCACATTAGCTATTTTTATGCCCTCATAAAATAAGCCCCCATTTAAGTTTAAAATATTAGTCTTGGACCTACCATTCTCTCCCTCAAACTGAATGTAAAATTCAATGATATTATGACCGCTGCTACCCGGGGTGCCTTTGCTAGGAGGTCACTAATCAATCCTATCTTGCAATGAGTTGCTGAGAGATGCTCTCGATGCTGAGAGACTGTTTCACTAGCTGGCAAGTCTAGAACTAGGGGCCATAAGAGGAAAAGGTCAACTATTTCAGACTGAGATGAGGAGAAATTTCTGCACTCAAAGGATGTGCGCCTTTGGCAGTCTCTAACCCAAAAGGCTATCAACACTCAGTTGTTGAGTATCTTCAAGGCTGACCAATGATATGGGGAGCAGGTCGGCAAGTCGAGTGGAGGGCAAACATCAGCCATGATCTTTAATAGCCAAGCAGACTTCAGAGACCATATTGCTTATCCTGATCCTATCTCTTATGTTCTTATATGTTAATTTTCTCTCTCTACAGATATTGCCTGACCTGTTAAGTATTTCCAGCATTTTATTTTGTTTAAATTACACCTCGACATGCCCTTTTCCAAGGCAATTATAAAGACTTATGATGAGAACACTTGTTTCTTGAAGTGCGGTCACTTACATCAGTACACAGGGGTCACTGCTTTGTCTGCTTAGATGGTAGGAGACAGCAACCAGGAGGCCACAAAAGACGGAGAAGAGAACTGGAATATGTTGTGCATCCCAGGAATCCTGGAAGGTAGAAGTGAAAACAAAATTAGTTCAAACCATGGAAGACCAGATGACAGCTCCCACAATTTCTGTCATTTTCTGTTGTGGCACATTAAACTAATGCTGACTGTGCCATTTGATCAAAACTATGGGATGACATTGTAACAGTAGGATAAATAGTTGAGCTCCATTAATAAACTGGCCATGATGGTTATTTTAAGGGAGGCCTTTTTAAAGTGTCTGAATTCAACTTAAAGTTAACAAATCATCAGCAGTTGAAATGATCTGATGCATAACAATGAATAAAACAAGCAAATGGTGCAATAAAGCATAACATGTAATCTTAATTGTTTCTTTTACAGTTGGGAATTGAAGGAGCTAGTTCTCTGAAAGGTAAATCGTGTCTACCCAACTTTCTTTAATACAGTCACTGAAGTGATGAATAGAAAAGGATCAGTGTAAACACTTGAAATGAATTCTCAAAGGCACTTGATGAAGCTGCTTGCTAAAATTGAGCACACGGAACTGGGGGCAATCTTGTGGCAGGTAGCAGAGCTGGGAAAAAAAGAGACAATCTCTGATTGATGGGCAATGACAAGTATTCCCCCAAAGGAGCCCTGCGCTTACACTGCACATTTAAATGAGCTGGATTTAGAAAAAGGGGGGGGCGGTATATCAAATTTTGCAGATGATATGGAGCTAAGAAGCAGGCTGAGCTGTGGAGAGAGAGCAAAAGTTCCCCATGGGCTAGAATTGTATGTTGCTCAGGAGGGCGTGCATCCTGACATGGTCGCGCATTTGTGCAATATTTTGGTTTACCTACTGTCAATCAGGCAGATTAGCCCATCAAGGGGCCAACTGAACACAATTTTATGTGACCTGTCCACTTTCACAATTGGACAGGCAGCCCTTACGTTTTTAGCTTCAACCTGGATCCAGGACAGGATGAACTCTCAGGGTTGAAATAAAATTAACAAATGTGCCTGAGGACTCTGTATGATTGTGCTACCTAGACACTTAAGGCATAGTTTTTAATCAATATTTATTTTCTATGGGTCAGCAGTATAATATTTGAGGTCTGATATACAGACTAATAAAGGACCACGAGGTCAGTGGAAGTAAACTAACTGGAACAGTTTATTAACACGTCTTTATCCTAGTGCAGTCAGCACAAGACTGCCTAGGCAAGCTCCACGAGTCCTGGGTCACCTAACCCATTCGCTTAAAGGGACATGCCCCAACATACATAACAAGCAGCTCCCTGAGACAGTTCCACAGAGGCTGTCCCCCTAATGGAGCACATTAGAAAGGCCAACCCGTACTCTCCCTGTCCCTGACGCCCGCCCTCTTCCCACCTTCCCCAGCAGCGCTCAGCCTCCCACACAGCGTAATTCACACTATATGGCCATTGATCGACCAGCCAGCGTGAAATTGGGCTCCAGGGTCGACCGTGGAAGGGAACATGTTTCGCGTTCAGGCCAGCTGAGTGCTCATGTCCGATGAACAACAATTCAGGCCGTGATTACTAACCAATCAAATGTGGCTAGAACAATGACAGGTGCAGTTTAACATAACAAGCATGAAACAGCACACTTTGACCATAAAAATGGCCTGGAACTACAGCCTGTTTCTGCTTGTAAAATGGTAAGACAAATTCCTGTAATTGTTAATACAGTGTGGGGATGTTGGTAGGGGTGGAGCAGGGGGGAAGGTTGGAGGGTGGACTTGGGGGATTGAAAGGTTAGAGGGCAAGGGAAGTTGGAGTGGTGGTTTGCGGGGGGGGGGGGGGGGGGGGGGGTAAAGTGCTCGGGGGAGAAAGGTTGGAGGAGGGGCTGTGGGGAAGGTTGGAGGAGGGGCTGTGGGGGAGTTTGGAGAGGGGGTTGTGGGGGAGATTGGAGAGGGGGTTGTGGGGGAGGTTGGAGAGGGGGGACTGTGGGGGAGGTTGGAGAGGGGGGACTGTGGGGGAGGTTGGAGAGGGGGGACTGTGGGGGAGGTTGGAGAGGGGGGACTGTGGGGGAGGTTGGAGAGGGGGTTGTGGGGGAGGTTGGAGAGGGGGGACTGTGGGGGAGGTTGGAGAGGGGGGACTGTGGGGGAGGTTGGAGAGGGGGGACTGTGGGGGAGGTTGGAGAGGGGGGACTGTGGGGGAGGTTGGAGAGGGGGGACTGTGGGGGAGGTTGGAGAGGGGGGACTGTGGGGGAGGTTGGAGAGGGGGGACTGTGGGGGAGTTTGGAGAGGGGGGACTGTGGGGGAGATTGGAGAGGGGGTTGTGGGGGAGGTTGGAGAGGGGGGACTGTGGGGGAGGTTGGAGAGGGGGGACTGTGGGGGAGGTTGGAGAGGGGGGACTGTGGGGGAGGTTGGAGAGGGGGGACTGTGGGGGAGGTTGGAGAGGGGGGACTGTGGGGGAGGTTGTGGGAGAGGTTGGAGAGGGGGGACTGTGGGGGAGGTTGGAGAGGGGGTTGTGGGAGAGGTTGGAGAGGGGGTTGTGGGAGAGGTTGGAGAGGGGGGACTGTGGGGGAGGTTGGAGAGGGGGGACTGTGGGGGAGGTTGGAGAGGGGGGACTGTGGGGGAGGTTGGAGAGGGGGGACTGTGGGGGAGGTTGGAGAGGGGGGACTGTGGGGGAGGTTGGAGAGGGGGGACTGTGGGGGAGGTTGGAGAGGGGGGACTGTGGGGGAGGTTGGAGAGGGGGGACTGTGGGGGAGGTTGGAGAGGGGGGACTGTGGGGGAGGTTGGAGAGGGGGGACTGTGGGGGAGGTTGGAGAGGGGGGACTGTGGGGGAGGTTGGAGAGGGGGTTGTGGGGGAGGTTGGAGAGGGGGTTGTGGGGGATGTTGGAGAGGGGGTTGTGGGGGATGTTGGAGAGGAGGTTGTGGGGGATGTTGGAGAGGGGGTTGTGGGGGATGTTGGAGAGGGGGTTGTGGGGGATGTTGGAGAGGGGGTTGTGGGGGATGTTGGAGAGGGGGTTGTGGGGGATGTTGGAGAGGGGGTTGTGGGGGATGTTGGAGAGGGGGTTGTGGGGGATGTTGGAGAGGGGGTTGTGGGGGATGTTGGAGAGGGGGTTGTGGGGGATGTTGGAGAGGGGGTTGTGGGGGATGTTGGAGAGGGGGTTGTGGGGGATGTTGGAGAGGGGGTTGTGGGGGATGTTGGAGAGGGGGTTGTGGGGGATGTTGGAGAGGGGGTTGTGGGGGATGTTGGAGAGGGGGTTGTGGGGGATGTTGGAGAGGGGGTTGTGGGGGATGTTGGAGAGGGGGTTGTGGGGGATGTTGGAGAGGGGGTTGTGGGGGATGTTGGAGAGGGGGTTGTGGGGGATGTTGGAGAGGGGGTTGTGGGGGATGTTGGAGAAGGGGTTGCGGGGGAGGTTGGAGAAGGGGTTGCGGGGGAGGTTGGAGAAGGGGTTGCGGGGGAGGTTGGAGAAGGAGTTGCGGGGGAGGTTGGAGAAGCGGTTGCGGGGGAGGTTGGAGAAGCGGTTGCGGGGGAGGTTGGAGAAGGGGTTGCGGGGGAGGTTGGAGAAGCGGTTGCGGGGGAGGTTGGAGAAGGGGTTGCGGGGGAGGTTGGAGAAGGGGTTGCGGGGGAGGTTGGAGAAGGGGTTGCGGGGGAGGTTGGAGAAGGGGTTGCGGGGGAGGTTGGAGAAGGGGTTGCGGGGGAGGTTGGAGAAGGGGTTGCGGGGGAGGTTGGAGAAGGGGTTGCGGGGGAGGTTGGAGAAGGGGTTGCGGGGGAGGTTGGAGAAGGGGTTGCGGGGGAGGTTGGAGAAGGGGTTGCGGGGGAGGTTGGAGAAGGGGTTGCGGGGGAGGTTGGAGAAGGGGTTGCGGGGGAGGTAGGAGTTGGCTGGGAACTTATAGCATGGAATCATGGGAGGAGTTCTGTTTATTTTTGTTGCTGATGGAAGTTTACTGAGAGCTGGCTATATGGGGTGAAATTGCCAGGACATGGTCTCATAGTGAATCAATATTCTGTTTTGTACTGGACAAGATTCTCAAGTGTCTTTTCCATTGACTTCAATCTTGTCCTTACCCATTATCCCACTCTGTGTTTTCATGAGAATTTTGAGGTATTAAAAAATTATGATAAAGTTACATTGCATAGTATTAAAAATATATTTGTAATGTATGAATATGGATTCCTTGAAGTTGCATTGAATCTTGATATTCACATGTCATCACCGGAAGTGATGTTCCTGATTGCTAGAGTGGGAAGCTGTCAGAGTAAAGAAGCAGCCTGTACTGAATACACTTGGTAAATAAAGCTCTGTAGCTTTAAGCCTCCGTGTCTCCCATTCCTCAGCTGTGACCTGGCTGCCTTGGCCATCCGAGGCCTCGGATGGTGTATTACAAGCAGCCACCATAATTCCCCCACTGGGGTCCTTGATCTCAGGAAAGGCATGCTGCTGCTGCCCAATTAAGTGCCTGAGTGGGACTAAATTGGGCAGGTCTTCCCGAAAGGAAGCAATTCTTGTTGGCTCTCCAGCCAGCAGGCCTCCATTGAATACCGTCCTATATATTTGAAAAAGATTGAAAGACTGGTCTCTTCTCTCCTGAAACAAGGCGGCTGGGGGATAGTCTTTAGCATTATGAGGGTTTTGTTAGAGTGGATACAGAGAGATTGTTTTTTCTTTTGGGGAAAAGTATAGCTCGAGACCATTAATATAAGAGTCACCAAGAAATCCAACACGAAATTCTGAAGAAAACTTCTGCACCTGAAGAGTGGTAAGAATGTGAAACGTGCGAAGACAGTGAGTGGTTAAAGCAAATAGTAAAGATGCTTTTAGAGGGGAAACTAGACAAGCAGATGACTGAGAAAGGATAGACAGTTATGATAGTAGATATAGATAAGAAAATATGGGAGGAGGCTTGAGTAGAGCATAAACACCAGCATGATCTGGCTGCACCAAATGGCCTGTTTCTATGCTGTATATCCTGCATAATCAGGTTTCTAGGTGTCAGATCACCAACAATCTGTCCTAGTCCCTCCATGCCGACGCTACAGTTAAGAAAGCGCACCAACACGTCTACTTTCTCAGAAGGCTGAGGAAATTCGTCATGTCCACTTCACCAATTTTTACAGATACACCATAGAAAGCATCCTATCTGGTTGTATCACAGCTTGGTATGGCTCCTGCTCTGACTAAGACCGCAAGAAAACGCAGTCCAGTCCATCATGCAAACCAGCCTCCCATCCATTGACTCAGTCTACGTTTCCTCAGAAAAGCAGTCAGCATAATCAAGGGCCCCCGCACCCCCAACATACTCTTTTCCATCTTCTTCCGTCGGGAAAAAGATACAAAAGTGTGAGGTCATGTACCAATCGACTCAAAAACACCTTCTTCCCTGCTATCATCAGACTTTTGAATGGTCTTATCGTATATTAAGCTGATCTTTCTCTTCACCCTACATGTAACTGCAACACTATATTCTGCACCCTATCCTTTCCTTGTCCCCTATTTACTCTAAGAACAGTATGCTTTGTCTGTAGATTGCGCAAGAAATATTACTTTTCACTGTATCCCAATACATGCGACAATAAATCAAATAATCTCATAAATGGGTTTGAACAGTTTAAATCAATCAAATGAGTTCACAGCAGAAAATTGTTTTTGCAATTATTGAGAATCACACTCAGAATGACCAGGGAATAGCTGGTTTAAGAGTTTCCGAGTTTGAAATTCTGGCTCTTAAGCGTTGAAACCATATGAAGAAATATAAAAAAGCTAATTCCCCAGTGTTAGAGGACAGGTAGAATTTTTTTAAATTAAAAGAGCCAAAAGCTTTGTTAAGTCAGTGAGCAGGAAGCAGATGTGGCCGGCAGAAATTGTAGGTTTTTAGTGAAAGAAAAGCGTGATAGAATTAAACACCACCTCATCCGTATGTATTTCAGAGGAAACTTTTCTAGCTGCTAAACCTAACTTGTTAGCACTGATTTCCCAAAACAGAAAATGTTTCATTTTCCATTATTAACATTCTTCACTTTGATGAGCACAATATTCAGAAAAAAATCTTTGCAATTGCTATTGTTAAAGATTGCCTCCACCATACAAAGACCAGAGATTCATAATAAAAATAGGAGCACTTACCCGCAGGGCACCGTAGCATAGTCCATACAACAAAGCTACTGTCAAGATACTACGAATGAAGCTGTAAAGTGCAGCAAGGAGGTTTGTGGTAGCTGAAAAATACAATATTTTTTCTGGAATCAGGGTTTTAGGCCTCATAATTAGACCGGTCGCCATGTTTAAAATTCATATGAATTGTTGCTTAAGCACAAAGAACAAATAAAATTACAGCAGAGGAACAGGCCCTTCGGCCCCTCCAAGCCTGCACCAACCATGCTGCCCAACTGAACTAAAGCCCCCTACCCTTCCGGGGACCATATCCCTCTATTCCCATCCTATTCATGTATTTGTCAAGACGTCCCTTAAAAGTCACTACCGTATTTGCTTCCACTATCTCCCCCGGCAGCGAGTTCCAGGCACCCACCAGCCTCTGTGTAAAAAAAAAACCTGCCTCATACATCTCCTTTAAACCTTGTCCCTCGCACCTTAAACCTATGCCCCGAGTAATTGACTCTTCCACTCTGGGAAAAAGCTTCTGATTATCCATCTGACAAGACATTTGAAAATCTAATACAATAAGAAATCTGGTTGCATCCAAAGTTCTCAAGCAATTAGTCTTCAGATTTCTCATTTCTACTTAATTTAGTATAATTAACAATTCTACTTAAATTTTTTAAATAATATATTGAAACATTTTCAAATCTTTTTCAAAATGTTTTGCTATTTCATATAACTATGCTTTCATCACCTTTAGTGCATTTAAGGAGCAGTTTGGCTTGCTATATTATTCTTCCATCAGAGACTTGAACATAAATCTAGGCTGGCACCGCGGGGCTGTGCTGCAGGAGTTGTGCTGTCTTTCAGACCCACAGTTAAATCAAAAGGCAAAGTCTGTCTGTTCGGGTGATTGCAAAAGATCCCAATGCATTATTCAAAGCGGATCAGGGCAGTTTTCCCTATTTCCTGGCCAATATTTATTCCTCAACCAACATCACCACAAATACACGAACTGAACATTTATCTCCTTTTCTCAAAGTGAATAATTGGGGTCTGTTAAGTTAGAACTTGGGAGGCTGGGAAGTTGTTTTAAATTACAAAGGGGTGGACTCGCGTGGGCTTTGCACTGGGTTGGTCCCTTTAAATCACTGTGTGTACGTGGCTCCAAAGAAGAAACAAGAGAGGCCCATACTTAATTACCCACGCATTCCAAAAACAAACTGGAGGAAGTGTTGAATGGGACACAGGAGATAGAATGAGATTGATTTCAGAGACTAGGTCTAGAACATAGTAGCACAGAAAATACATTAAAGTGGGAGATTTAAGACAGAAACCAACAGGATTGCGGCACTGTGGCATGTCCACCAGGATTACTGTTTGACTTAGAGACGATCTCAATATTTAAGAACAGATTAAAGGACAGGGATATAGAATCATAGGATTAAGACACTATCAGCAACCTGAGATTGCCATTGACCAGAAACTGAACAGGATCAACCATCTTAATACTGTGGCCACAACAGTAGATCAGAGGCTGGGAATTCTGAAACTTGTAACTCACCTCCTGACTCCCAAAATCCTGTCTGCCATCTACAGGGCACAAGTCAGGAGTGTGATGGAATACTCCCCACTTGCCTGGATGGGTGCAGCTCCAACAACACTCAAGAAGCTCAACACCATCCAGGACAAAGCAGCCCCGCTTGATTGGCAACCCACCCACCACCTTCAATATCTACTCCCTCCACTACCAATGCACAGTGGAAACAGTTTGCACTATCTACAAAATGCACTGCAGCAACTCACCAATGCTTCTTCGATAGCACCTTTCAAACCCACGACCTCCATCACCTAGAAGGACGAGGACAGCAGATGCAAGGGAACACCACCTGCAAGTACCCTCCCAAGTCACACACCATCATGACTTATAAATATATCACCGTTCCTCACTGTCGCTTGGTCAAAATCCTGGAACTCCCTACCTCACAGCATGGTGAGTGTACCTGCATCAGATGGGCTGCAGCAGTTCAAGGCAGCTTCATAGAATCATAGAAACCCTACAGTGCAGAAAGAGGCCATTTGGCCCATCGAGTCTGCACCGACCACAATCCCACCCAGGCCCTACCCCCATATCCCTACATATTTTACCCGCTAATCCCTCTAACCTACACATCTCAGGACACCAAGGGGCAATTTTAGCATGGCCAATCAACCTAACCCGCACATCTTTGGACTGTGGGAGGAAACCAGAGCACCCGGAGGAAACCCACGCAGACACGAGGAGAATGTGCAAACTCCACTACAGACAGTGACCCTAGTTGGGAATCGAACCCAGGTCCCTGGAGCTGTGAAGCAGCAGTGCTAACCACTGTGCTACCATGCCGCTTCTCAAGGACAATTAAGGATGGGCAATAAAAATGCTAGCCAAGCCAATGACAACCACATCCCTTGAAAGAAAAACTTGATACCGACACATGCAGGTTGAGTAGACTTGCTTGTTTCTTTTGTACTTTATATATAAATCTATGTGGGACCTTGTATGCAAAGTTGACTGCTGCATTTGCCAACATAACAACAGCGACTCTTCAAAGGTTAAGTGTTTTGGAAGTCCCAAGGGTAAAAGAATTGCTGCATTCCTTCATTTGAAATGAATACATTTTAAAATAAGCCCTGAATTGGTTCATGGTAGTGCAATACCAAACTAGGGTGTCGTGTGTGATAGACACACAGATTGAAACTCACACTTTGTTGTGCTGAGTTACTAACCTTGGAAGGAGATGCAGGCAACGGATGGAGGTTATTTATTCTACAACAACGTGCAAGAAGATTTGGCTGATCATTCCCCAAAATTGAAAGCAAAGTTCTCTAGCTCATTTGAGGGCTCCCACTGCAGCACATTACAGAACATATTGGTACAACCATGTGAGCGGTGCCCCATTTGGGTCCTTAACTTGAATACATTACACATGGCGACAAAAGGAGATGTAAGGCCCAATAATGCAAAAAAAGGTTGAGATATAATTACAAGGCCATTTGTCAATGAGCAGAATTTATACAGGAACATCAGGAAAATGAAAACAATGTGGCAATTACTCATTAGTTTATTCTGAAGCCATTTAAGCTTGATGATATGCATCAACATGTCAAATACCTGGTTTACCAAAAAATCCCACAAATGTCAGAATACTCACCATTTCCACCAAACACATGGATATCGAATTGTTCACAAAGGTACATCACAAATGTATTTACTTGTGGAAGCAACCCAATGAAGAATATGACTGGGAAACACAATGTAAATGCTGTGAAGTAAAAAAGAAAATGCAATTACAATAAGAGTTATGGATACAATTAAAATTAAACAGGTAGTAGAAAATAAATTTGAGAGTAATACATATTTCATATACAAGCAACGAAGCCAGAAAGGAAATAAAGGATTGCAATAGTTTTTATACAAGAAACTAACCAATATGAGCAAATTTTATATGCATTATTTGGAGGTGCCCAGATCGGTTAATCTTTGGTGGAATGTCTTCAGGTATTAGACTGTCACTGACCTTCCAAATACCATCCCAATGAAACCTTATAGACAATGAAAAGGTCCCAGGTATTTTACTAGCATCATTATTGGCACGGAATATATCATAACATTAATGGAATTATAGAATCATGGATTTGTATAGTATAGAAATAAACTATTCAGCTCCTCAAGTCAGTGCTGGTATTTTTCCCCACGAGTCACTTAATCTCACTTTCCCCTTTCCTCTCCCACAGACCTCAATATTCCTTTTATAAGCAGCCATCTAACTCTTTCCTAAAAATAAATTAGATGCTAATTCAGATGCTTGTGGGCTAGAATCTATATTTTAACCAGTTGTTATGCGGAGACATTTTTAAAAAATCTTCCCTTGATTCCTCTTTTGCCATCATCTTATACTTGTAGCCTATTTATCTTCTCTTTAAATTTGAAACAAACTGCTGCAATGTATATTGAAACAACCCTTCATAATTTTGAAGATTCCATCAGGTCCCCTTTTAACTTTCGCAGCACCAGTAAAAAGAAAAGCCCCCACTCTCGAGTCTTTCTTTGTAAAAGTAATCCCTCAACCCAACAATCACCCGAGGTTTTCAACGTTACATCTCTTCCGCTGCCACTATCCTACCTTTAACTGTGCTGCCCAATAGTTATACATTGACTCCTTTTACAATTTAACATCTTGCATAAATTCAACATTGTCCTCTAGCTTTTGTATTCTGTATTTTTAGACAGAAAACAAAGCATTATGTTTGTCTTCTTCTGATGTTGTTTACCTGCTTTGCCTCTTTTTACCATTTGTGCACCTGCACAAGTTCGCTCTGCTTCTCTACTTCACTTAAAATTATTGTTCAAAGTGCACTTATTTTGCTTTTCTTTAGTTAATGTGTTTTAAAAATTCAACTACATCTGCTACCTATATTCACACCCCAACAGTGAGCCAATGTCCTCCTGCAGTCTTTACCACTACCTATGACAATTTACTATTTGGGAGCCTGTTCTCCCCTCCACCCACCCACTAATTAGGTGTCACCAGCAAATTCCAACGTTATTCCCCAAATTCCTAAATCCAAATTGTTTTTAAAAATCGCTAAGAAAACAGACTAGGGAACCGAGTAGATGTAAATGAATTAACAAGCTGTTATCCTAAGACTGGGGGAGCTTCTCAATGGAAACACATAGATGGCCTAATTATTCCTTTTCCGTCAGAAAACAGAACCAACTGAACGGTTGTTTATTGCCCTCGATCAACGAGTCTCAGGAGAAGTAAAATCATTAACTCAACTCTAATAATTAGTTCAGATACATGAACAGATGGTACATGATCAGCATGTTGTGCTTTCTGTCCAGTGTTGCTTTCAACAAGAATTCACAGAAAACCTACTTAATGATATCAGCTAAACTTCCTAAGTTTATATACGTAGGTAAATCCTAAACAATCTTCAATAAAGAATATTACAACACTGCATTTACTCACTACTGCTTTTGTTGAAGTACTTACATCTGCTATTCCTGTAATGGTGCCTAAGAATCGCAGCTACAAAGCAGCAATCTCAGTCTACATTGTTCCTGTAAACCAGCAGGTTTCTCATTAGAATATACAGGGAATTAATCTGTGTCTGAGCAAATGATCCTTTTCAAGCATAACGTCTAGTAACTGATGAGTTCTATACTGGTAGGAAAAGTCAGAGAAATTAATAGAACCAAGTTGGCAATTCAGATTAATTTCTACAAATACAATGAAAATTTGGAACTAATCTATTAGTAATCTACTAATCTATAGGTTTGCCTATCCTGTTAACACATGCTCAGTTTGCACTGTGACAATTTCACTTATTTTATCTGTTTAACCATTGGCACTTGCACACTGCCTATATAACACAGTTCTGAAACAAGGCGACTCTGTGCCCTTCTGTCTCTTTTTACTGGGCATGTTGGGCCCCAATGTTATGGGGAGACCCAACTGTTAGAGGTGATGGCTACTGCAGCAGGTCGCAAAGATTGTACTTTAAGATCAAAAGATGGCAGGGGTCGGGGTGCGGTCGTTACGAGGAGAAAAAACTGATAGAATAGAACAATATTTGAGTATAAATGTGGAAATCAAGTCTTGAATTTCGTCACTGAGACCAACTCCTTTTACCTGACAACACAACGCCAAGGCCGTTTTCATAAGTCAATGATTGCGTCAGTTTTGCAAACACTAATTCTGTAGAGTGCAGCTGGCATTTATTCTATTAAGTGCAGCTGGTAGGGGAAGACAATTTCTCTTACTGTCTTCCTTTCTCTAATATGCACACATCTCATCAAAACTATGGTACAGCAATCAATGACAGTGTTATTTTGGGTTGATGTTTATGATTTTGAACTTGTTTAAGAAGTAGAATAAAAAATGGCAAAGATTAATCCATAATATTAGAACAATGTTGTCTAATGTTTCTCATATATAGTGGTCACCTAATGTCTAATGGAGTGCATTCTGTAAATAAAAATACTGTGTAAATGTGCAAAACAGCTCCACTTCTACATATAGGAAAAAAGTTAAAAGTTTACTTATTAGTTCCACAAGTAGGCTTACATTAACATTGCAATGAAGTTACTGTGAAAATCCCCTAGTCGCCACACTCCGGTGCCTATTCAGGTACACTGAGGGAGAATTTAGCACGGCCAATGCACCTAACCAGCACGTCTTTCGGACTGTGGGAGGAAACCGGAAACCCGGAGGAAACCCACGCAGACACGGGGAGAACGTGCAGACTCTGCACAGACAGTGACCAAGCCAAGAATCGAATCCGAGTCTCTGGCGCTGTGAGGCAGCGGTGCTAATCACTGTGCCATCCCCAAACAATTCCATACACTCCAGGTGAGAAACATTAGACAGTTAGCAATGATTAAAATTGGCCAGGAACCATCTCTAAACAGATATCTGGTTCGAAACTTAGCATGTAGCTATGCTACTGCCTATTAAACCTTATTGTAATCTTTTCCATCAAAAAATAACTAAGAGCCTACATATCGGTGTGACGTACACAAAGCAACACATCAGTTAGAAAGAGAGCAAACAAATTAGCTTAGTTTTCATAGGTCAATATTTCCCTTTAAAATGGTTCCTTTGGGAGCAATACAAAGTCAGGTTATAAACTGGAAGGCTCTTTATGTGAACATTCTATCAACAAGAAAGAAATAGAAGTGTATTGTGAGTCAAACAGGGAACTTTAAATGTGCTTACATTATAACAGCACATTGAAGGCTGGCAAGCAACACGGTAAGCAGATTGCTTTGAAAAATAAAAACAAAATCAGCGTCATTCTTCTTCAGTTGGAAGACTGAGTCAGTAGGCTGTTTAATTGAAAGGCCTGCCTTAGCTTTGTAAACCTTTTAAAAATTACCTTTGAAGAAAGATTACTGATATTTATTTTCCAATCTTAATAATCTTTTGATCTAATATTCCTTACCCATGACAAGATCTCTGGCAAAAGTCAAAAGTGAAGGGCTGGTAAAGGCCACGCCATACAATTTAAATCTTGTTGTTGATGTATTTTTGCTCCCGTAATTCAGCAGCCAGATCAGGCCACAGCACACACAGAAGTAGACAGGCCTACTGTAGGCTATAATACGATTATGACCCTAGGGGAAAACAGAGATTCAATAAATATAATTTCAGTCAAGTTATTCTACAATACTGATCTCCAGCCGCAAAAGCAAATCAACAAGACTCCTGCTTTACGACCTTGCTGAAATCATATCCTGTCAAGACCAAGAGAGTACTTGAGAGCTTAAATATAGATTGGGAATGCCACTACCAGCTAGTAAATAATCAGTGCTCTGAATGGATCGCCCAAGTATTACTTGAGCAATGCAATGACAAGGTGTGGGTCTATGAAGTGCCAAATGAAGCAATGCTAGAATGGTTTCACAACTCTGCCTTTTGGAGTCAGATTGGGACTTGACTTCTGCATCTAATTACCATTTTTGTGTTGATAAACAGTGGAAACTGCTGCCCACTACACCAAATTGGCAACACAACTGTGCCCGAAGGTTTCCTGAACTGTAGTGAATCCAAACATGAATCTCCAACAATAATGAGACATTCTGCATTTTGGTCAGAGGAAAATAAATTATGTATGTGAGGAGTTAAGAGGAAATTGTTTAAAAGTAAGCCAAAATAATTAAGCCAAAAAAAAGCCAATAGCTTTCCTACTGCCATCAGACTTTTGATCTTTCTCTACACCCTAGCTATGACTGTAACACTACAGTCTGAACTCTCTCCTTTCCTTTTCTATGTACGGTTTGCTTTGTCTGTATAGCGCGCGAGAAAAATACTTTTCACTGTATATTAATACATGTGCCAGTATTAAATTAAATCAAATCAAATTGCACTTTGAATCAACTTGCAAAAATCTCTGTGTATATTTAACAGGTGATTAATATGGATTTCAATGCAATGATAGGGGGGGAAAGGCAGAACATTAATTTGGAAAGATGAGCACACCCAGAAAAATACAAAACACATTGGTATTGAGCTTTCAGTCATGCAATCAATTCCCCATATATTGTGCTTGATCCTGCTCAGAGATCACAAAAACATGCAGAATCTGTGACCACACTTCCTATTTGAGAAAACAGACGTAAATTCTGACCTTCTGTACACTCAATACAATTACATTGTTCAAAAGCTGCAGTGTAAAAAAACATCTATATTAAAAAATGTTCAGTTAACTTTCCATTTTTAACACCTCAAAAACACGGTGAATTTACATCTGACCTTTGCTGCAGCAACTGATCTCACTGCATACAAATAATTTTGTGTAGATTTAATTATATGACCACGTAAATGTTGCTAAGCTACTAAAGGGACTGTCAAATAGCATGTTCTGGGTTTCTATATTTAAAACAAGCTCAATGATTAACTATATCGGCAAGCTATGAGTGATTACAAGATGTTTCTTCAGCCATTAATTGTCAACTAGCTAAACTTACATTCATCACATTCAGGGATGCTGGTGGTTTGGGGGTTAGATATAACACGTTTAGATCCAAATAAAACTGTCTTGTTTGACCCAATATCAGAAGAGCACTTTCCCATGCATCATCTGTCATTGTTCTGTTTTCTGCATCATAAAACCCAATGTCTGTCTCCATTTGATTTTCTATTTGGTACAGTGAGTGAGAGTGTTACGTCTGTGTGTCTGAGAGGGAGAGACAGAGTCTGTGTTGGAGACCGAGACTGGCCAAGCCAAGGAGTTATAAACACTGAACACTGCTTATGTCTAAACCAGTGGTTTTCATACTTGTTCTGACTGGGAAGGCTCGCTAGAAATACTGGCACGTTCTTGAGGATCTCCACAAATATAAATTCACTGCCAGGGATTCCTGTCTTACTTTTGTGAGTCAGTGTCAGCTACCCAACTGAAAAGATCCCTACCATTGCAGGGAATAATATTTACAGGAACAGAAATATCGGTTAACAAATACAGAATAAATGCTAAACACAGAACTCTGGATATATTGCGCTCTTGCGTGAGGTTTTGCCTGGCCCCAGATCAATAAATAATCTGAGGAGATCCTATGACCATAATAACATTTCTTAATATCTTATCCAAAATATATTCACAACACATTTACTTCTGAATGTACATTTGCTCCATGAGGGTCCTTGATTCGGTGGATAAAAATGTAACATTGCTTAGAATGTTATTAACTTCCCATTGCATACTTCATACATGTAGAATAATAAACACAGAAAAAAATAACCTGCCTTAATATACAAGCCCTTTTATTCATAAGGACATTCAAAAGCACTTTACAGATAAGTACTAATGTGCAGTTTGTTGTAATGTCAGAAACACAGCAGCCAATTTGCACGCAGCAAGGTCTCAGAATCTGATACATGTTGGCTGCAATAAAAGGACTCCCTTCTCATTCTTCTTCAAGCAATGCAGTGAGATTTTCTATTCGTCACTCTTAGCAATGTACTGAATTACGTGCTCAAATCCTGGAGCAGAGTTTAAAACCCATAATCTCCTGAATTAGTAGTGACAGTATTATAACTGATAATACACTGTTAATTTAAAATACCCCTTCAATTTAATTGATTTCAGCGCCTACCAACAGGACGAAGACTCAAAGCGGAATGCATAATATAACGGACGTGCATCACCATGGCAGTATGTTTTGGGAGAACAGTAACTTCACATTCCATGGTTACTGGTTTCAAAAGTGAGATGTAAATTATTCAGCAATGCCTTGTTAAGGAATTTTAAATTGTAGACATTGAGAGGGGATAACACAGTCCAAAGATGTGCGGGTTAGGTTGATTGCCCCTTAGTGACCCGAGATGCACAGCTTAGAGGGATTAGCAGGTAAATATGTAGAGATACGGGGATGGGGCCTGGGTGGGATTGTGGTCGGTGCAGACTCGATGGGCCGAATGGCCTCTTTCTGCACTGTAGGGTTTCTATGATTCTATGATAACAAAAGGCAGAAAGGAAGCTTATAACAGTACGTTCTTCAGACTACAGACAGCAAATCAACAGACAATTGCAATGAAGTTGCTAATATTACAAAACTTATCGGATTTTATTTAAATTAACAAGCATATGAAGGAATTAGGGCTGAATATTAGTGAAGAATGCCAAACTTGCAGTTGGTACAAACAGTGATCTTAAAGCGAATCTGACTGTCAGTAATACTTTGGGAATCCATGATGTTGAGCCAGATTTTTGCTGTAGCTGGTCACAAATGGCATCTGCTCTTTTCTGCTCAGCGAGTTGCTGAAAGTGCGAGTTGAAAATGGCGGAGCGAGGGGAAAAAAGGCATCTGGGTCCCAAGAGGACATGCAAGCAAATGTGTAACCTCTCAACAAAACAGATTGAAGGATTGGGGAATAAACAGTGCAAGGGCTGGAAAATAAGTATAAGTTAGAATGGGTGAATTCAATGTCAACTCAAGTACAGAAAGTGAAATAAAGAGAGAGGGAAAGTTTGGATTAGGAAGGTTAGAAAAAGTTAGAAGGTTAAAAAATATTTTTAAAAACTTAGGCTGGAATTTTACCGACCAGCCTGCCACGGGAATCGGAGCGGGCGAGGGGCGGAGCATGGGAAGGTCCATTGACCTCGGGTGGGATTTTACAGTTCCAGGACAAGCGAAGCTGTAAAATCCCACCCTTAAAGTAGCAATAAGACAACACTTGTAATAGATAATTTTCAGTGTCAGATTAGCAGTAATTAACAATTATTCCATTTTTAAAAGGGCACGTACACTTGAAATGCCAGGCGAAATTCTCCCAAAAGTTTCGAAGTGTTGTTCCCAGCGGGAAAACCAGTGAGATTCCCGCTGGGAGAGCCAGTGCGATTCAGTTCGCAACTCAGCCACACTTAGAAATCTTTTTGGAGCCTGGGGAGAATCTCACTAAATTGTCCCACATTTAGAATTATTTTTGGAGTGGGGGCCTAAAGACACTGGCAAGGCTGGCTCCTGAGAAATTGGGGCACCCTTTTTCCCACTCCTGCCGCCTGGGATCTTTTGGTCCCACTGGAAGTTTTTTGGCTGGCCCGTCACATCCCCCACTATGGCTAGTCCCACCAAGGGGATGCTGTAAAACCCTGGCTTTTGTCTCCAATAATAATGCAGTTGAAACTATCACAGAAATGCTTTGGAGTAAATTGTAAGCCTGGCTGCAATAAGGGATCTTAGTTAACTTCATGAGATACCAGGTGGAATTTTACCAACAGCCTGTAATTTATGATGACATAGATGGAATTGTGTGCCACTTTAATTTTCTCTGTTTTTACCTTTTCCCAAGTGATTAGAATTAAAATTTGAAGTTCCAGCGGCATGCACGCATGTAAAACACTTCCAATTTAGCAGCGGGAGAAGCTTTTCAGGGGTGTAACCCGCTGTCAGCTGACAATGCTGCATCTACAGGCAGCCTATTAAAGAATCCCCTAGTCCAACAAGGAGGCTGTGCTTCACTGCCAAGATGTTCCACAGATTGAGACTGCCATCATCGAAGCTATCAGTGACTGCCAAAGCAGGCCGGCCCCAAGTTTTAGCAATGTTCCCTGCCATCGGGGAAACGCGAGAGGTGACGCTCCCTGAGGATGTGTGAGAAGGCCTTCCCGCTAGACCAAGCCAGAGTGGACAGAGGTGCAGAGAAGGTGAGCCACCAATGGGTGACCAGGCGACCCTGGATCCAATGATGGGGTCATCAACAACGTACACGTGCCAGTGGGCAGCTAATCAGAAGAATGAATGTATGTTTAGCCTTAGTGCCACACGGCAATTCAGGTCGAAGTGTGCAGGAGTTTGCCTTGTGTGTGTGCTTGGAAACAATGTTTGAATGACAGGACCATATGTCTAATGGGGATACATATGAACAAGGGTGTTCCTTGGCATGTCACTAACATGCCACTTTGTCATGCAAGACAAGCAAACCCACAACAGCAGGGAGAGGATGCAGACAGGTGAAGGTGTGCTTCCATTGCACCAGCAGAGGAGGCAGCTACAGCGATAGCTCACAATGACAGAGTGTGGCAGGCGGGGAGGCTGGACCAGCCAGACGCAAGGTGGACAAGGCAACCATCCTTCAGGTGGCAAATGGGCAAACAGGATGCATGCTCAAACTGCAATGACATGGTTCTTTTTGTTCTCCACTACGTCATTCAAGGACCAGGCCGCAGCCAAGACAGAAGCCAGAAGACTCCCCCTTTAGAACAAAGCAGCCAGTGTCCCAGAGGTAGCACCGTCAACTCCTTCATCTTCCACCTCCAGCTGCCCAGACAATCAGACAGTCTCGGGAGGGTTCATACATAGATTTGGGAATACTATCCCATGACTACATCGCAGACACGTCCAAGCAGTTGGGGTAGGATGTGACAGCTGGGTCCCCTGAAGATCGGCCGACTGCTGAGGGCCAGGCCCTTGTTGAACCCCACACTGATGGGCCTCTGGGCTTGGCCACAAGATGCCTGTTGGACATGCAGCGGGCATTAGAGGGAAATATGGTAGAAATTATGTGCTGTGCTGGATATGGAGGAATCCATGCTAGTCATGAATTCTGCCATGTTTCAGGCACTGGAGTTCATGGCTTCATCTATGGGGAGGATGGCAACCACCACAGAGGGTCAGGTCAAGCATTCGATTCATATGCACTCTGACTTGCTTTTCATTGCTCCATCCATGGGCTCGGTGCAGCAGCGGCTCAGCAAGAGGGGGATCCCCCCACCCCCATCCCTGGGACAAAGGGCTTATCTTATGAAGGAAGGTTGAACAGGTTAGACCTATGGCCAGTGGGGTTCCTGGCAGCAGTTGCACATCTCTCCTGGCCTTGGCATCCATGTGAAGTGAGGGAATTTAAATAATTCAACATAGATTGTACTAAGATGAATATTAATCGCTCCGGAGTAGGCAAATGTAGTTATGAGCATTAGCAGCTTTAAATGTAGAAAGAGCAGTTATTCAAGAACTTTCTCAACATAATGGGAAATATAGCTGACACAGGCATGATGGTGAGAGAATCGAATAATCACAACACTTAATGACCTTCACAGGATGAATGAATAATGTTAGAGTGTTAAAATAAATGGTAGGCATAAATCGCAGGCATTATTAGCCTCACAGGGAGATAACAGCAGACATCTGCAGCCTGTATGAATCTGCTTATTAGGATTTTATAATGTGTGATAACCAAAATATATAAATATATTACACAGCCTTTTGTACCAGGGAGATAACTTGTAGGGGCAGGCAGTGTCTCCCAAGCATGCTTGTGATTAAAAGTCTTGGTTATAGAACACACCAGATTTGAGTATCTTTTACCACAACACAGGTAAGGTACATTTGCATTCATGGGCTCTTCCTCATCCTCTGATAAATCCTTCTCATCCTCATGCTCTTCCCCTTGCTGCATCTGTTCTGCGCTGCAGCAACAGGTTGAGGAGTGCACTGCAGACCACTATTATCTGTGACATCCTCTGGGACGCGTGTTGCATCCAGACCAGTCAAGGCAGCGGAAGCAGATTTTAAGAGGCCCAATGGTGTACTCTACGATGACTCTGGTGGAGGCAGGAACGTGACTACATTGCTCCTTCGCTTCGCTCTGTGGGTGCCTTACTGGTGTCACCAGCCATGTACACAGGGGATAGCTGGTGTCACCAAGGATCCATCCATCAACCTGGGCTGGCTCTTCAAAAAGCTCTGGGAGCTGTCAGTTGCACAAGATGTATGCATTGTGACAGCTTCCTGTGAGGCGAGCACAGACCTGCATTATTCTTCTCCTGTGATCGCACACCAGTTGGACATTGATTGAGTGAAACCCTTTATGATGCAAATGTAGTTGGCTGGTTTTAGTCAGCCAATTGTGCATAACATGTACTCCACCCACCCGAAACAACCTTCTTCCCACTTCAACTGAGCTTCCATTCAGAGAAGCTGCATTCGATACAAGATCCTAAAAAGTAAGGTGCGTTACCTTTTTGGCCAGCTTCTCTACCTTCTATCCTCCCTATCACCTGCACACTTCCGCCCCAACACCCTTGACCCACCCAACATAACCATTCCTCTCCCGTTATCCTCGACTTCCCATTAGCTTGGACCCTATAACCATTACTCCTCCCACATGCCATCTCTCCCCCTGTGCCAATATCCACGGCCATCCCAATGCCAAAACATACTGTTCACAGAGAAAGAAAGCAGAGAGTGCAGAATGTAGTGTTACAGTCATAGCTAGGGTGTAGAGAAAGATCAACTTAATGCAAGGTAAGTCCATTCAAAAGCCTGACAGTGGCAGGGAAGAAGCTGTTCTTGCGTCGGTTAGTACGTGACCTCAGGCTTTTGGATCTTTTTCCCAATGGAAGAAGGTGGAAGGGAGAATGTCTGGGGTGCGTGGGGTCCTTAATTATGCTGGCTGCTTTTCCGAGACAACGGGAAGTATAGATAGAGTCAATGGATGGGAGGCTGGTTTGAGTGATGGATAGCTAACCTGGATGTGCCACCCTAGCTCTGCTTAAAAAAGTTACGGTATGAATTTCAGTCAGTGCCAAAATAATGACATTCACCACTGACCTCAAAGAAAGGTTCCCACCAGTACCGGGCAATCTTTGCTGTGTGGCTTCCCCTTTTCCTGGCGAGAGTTTGAACCTGGCACCACATCAAGTGGCTCTCCAACAACAAACAGGGTATCGAGCCTATCTCACTGAAGTACTTGCACAGACAGCAAACACCAAGTAGTAAAATGTTCTGAATTTTAAACTTTTAATTAAAATTTTCCAGAGAGCAAAATAAATGATTGGGAAACTACACATGGGATTAAGGCAGAAACTGGAATACTCCAATCATTTTTTGAAATAGATTTATTTTTAAAATGTGACTTTTTTTATCATAATGGAGAAATTTGACATACCACAAGTATAAAATTTGTTTTTCAAGATAAGTTCAGCACTAATTATGAACTTAAGGACCCAATTGTATCTCGCTCAAAAACCTTTCCAAAGATTTTACAGGGAGACCAATAGTATAAAGGTTTTGTTTATTCAGTGATTGTATTATTCAGTCCTCCATTCTAGGAGGACTTCCAACTGGGAAGGATAGTTTTTCTTTATTCATTCATGGGACATGGGCTGCTCAGGCTGGCCAGCATTTATTGCCCATCCTTAGTTGCCCGAGGGCAGCTGAGACTCAACTACATTGCTGTGGCTCTGGAGTCACATGTAGGCCAGGCCAGACAAGGACAGCAGATTTCTTTCCCGAAAGGACATTAGTGAACCAGATGAGTTTTTCCAACAATCGACAATGGTTTCATGATCATCAGTAGATTCTTAATTCCAGATATTTTTTATTGAATTCAAATTCCACCATCTGCCGTGGCGGGATTCGAACCCAGGTCCCCAGAACATAAACTGAGTGTCTGGATTAATAATCTAGCGACAATACCACAAGGCCATCACCTCCCCAATCATGAACAGCAACTTTTGGCTCTATGTTTAATTGCACCCTTGAAACGCTAGACATTGATGGCTGCTGTCAGTTTCAGAGAAACAATGACAGCGAACACTGATTGTTCCACCATCATTACTCACACAAAATCCAGGACAACATATTACAGGCTACCATTATACTTTTCCCACTAAAAAACAGTTGTTGAAATGAAAAGTTTTTTGATAACTGGGTAAGTGCAATAAAATATCTGTTTTTCATAGAGCACATTAATTTTAAACTTACATGTCTTGGAGAGGAGGAATCAGGCTGCACACTCTATTAAAATAAAATGCAGTTGTTGTAATTAATTTATTAATATTTTATAATATAATGTGTAGTAATATTGTGACTGCAAACAGCCCATACCTTCAGAAGTGAATATTGGCAGCTGGCAATAACCAGGCAAAACTGGAAGACCCAAATGTCTTTAAAGAACCCATCTATTAACAAAACAGATCCAAGGAAGGCAACAAGAATTGCCAAGACAATGGCCAAAACATTCTCCATAATTTTCCGATTCCTAGGAACAGATCAGAGACATGTTATTGTTCCAGTGTACAATAGTAGGCAGTTCCCAATTGGGCATGGCAAAATCTAACTGATCCACTTCATTTGCTAATTTCACATAAGCCTGCTTTAAATTGTCAACCACTGAACAGAAAGGGATGATAAATAGTCAACTGCCACTCCCACCTTAAGATTTATTTTTGTTCTACTGGGTTATAGTTAGTTGAATGGAGCCAAGTTCAATTTGCATTCTGAATTTTTAACCTGCTCTTTGGGGGATCATATTTCAGGATTCCATCCTAATGCCAGTGTAAGCTGCACCAGTGCCTTTGAATCTTATCTGCCAAATGATCTCAGGTGCAACTGCTTACTCAACCCTGTTGTTTTACTGCAAAATCTCAGCAAAAGTCTCTGAATTTACAATTTTACAGATACAAAAGTTTTGACACAGGGGCAGGTGGGAGTTGTGATAATATACGAGTGTGATTTACATCAAATATTCTGAAATGTTAATGCTAGCCTTCCAAGATTACCTTTCTAAATGCCGTCTGGAGGCAGCTAAGTAAACATTACGTGCTTTCCCTCAGGCAACATTGCCAAAAACTCTGAAGACTAAATCCCCTGCTTGTGCTTGCAGCTGAGAAACAACTATCAATTCCTTGGGAGCTGAACGACATGACGCAAATCATCTAAAAATGAATAATCATAGATAATCATCATAGGATCCCTACAGTACAGAGAGGCCATTCGGCCCATCGAGTCTGCACCGACCACAATCCCACCCAGGCCCTACCCCTATATCCCTACATATTTTACCCACTAATCCCTCTAACCTACGCATCTCAGGACACTAAAGGGCAATTTTTTTTTAGCATGGCCAATCAACCTAACCTGCACATCTTTGGACTGTGGGAGGAAACCGGAGCATCCGAAGGAAACCCATGCAGACACGAGGAGAATGTGCAAACTCCACACAGACAGTGACCCAAGCCGGGAATCGAACCCAGGTCCCTGGAGCTGATGGGGGATGATGGGGGAGAAGCTGGCCAAAAGATACTTTGATATCACTGCGGTGCCATCAACTTGCAGTTGATGGATCTCGCAGTCAATTGTATTCTCTGCCTGAGATGTCTAATCTACCTCATCTTAATAGTGGCAGGCATGCATTTCTTTTTTGAGGCTTTTGGATCTGCTTTAGAAACGATCCTTCTGGACGAGACTAGTGTCAGAGTTCAGATGTGAAAATGGGAGTGTGGCTTCTTAGAATGAAACTTGCACTGTACCAAGCCACAGTGTAGAAGTGCCTTAAAATACCAACATGTGGACTAACAGAAAATGCTGGAAAATCACAGCGGGTCTGACAGCATCTGTCGAGAGAGAATGGAGCCATAGTTTCGAATCAGGTTGACCCTTCGTCAGATGGCTCTATTCTCTCTTCATAGATGCCGTCAAACCTGCTGAGATTCTCCAGTATTTTCTGTTCTTGTTTCAGATTCCAGCATCTGCAGTATTTTGCCTTTAACATATGGACTAATGTCCAGGTGTTGGTGGTCATGAGTGGAGTAAACTTTTCCCCACCATACCATATTCAGCTTCAAAACCTTTGAAGAGCAACTGCGTTTCACAGAGGTAACCGTACAAATAACTTATTTCTCACATTATTTATGTCCACTGACTCTCAAAATGCTCGGAACAAAAAAAAACTACTTCACAAAATTAAGCAATCAGACAACAATTTACTTTATACTCTCAGATTTCAGTCTGAGTTTTAGTAATGTGAAACAAAATACATCATATAAAGTGCTCAAGCGATGCATGTACTCTGTACAAAACACAGAAAATCACCCAGCTCAATTCACAGGATATAAAGGCAATGACAGTGATAAACCACTGCATATTGTCATTACAGTAAAACGAGGCAAAGAAAATGACTCTTTTCTCCATTTCCCTTAAGCTATCCGTGATATATGGAAAGCCTAAAATGCCAAGGATGAAGTAATTTCAGTTTTGTGATGCCATAAATTATTCATATCAATACTGCAGACTGAATCATCCTGCTTGTTACACAACAAACTGCTGTTTGATTAAAACATATCCAAAAATCATGATTATCACAGTTAACTGGTTAATGAGCAGGCACTCATCACTGGTAAAATCACAAACCCTAATAAAGGCAAAATACTGGGCTGCAGTGCAGAGGAACACACAAGTGTTTAAAATCCATGTGAATCCATGCCTTTGCCGCCTCAAACAGTTATCACCTCTTACCTATCAAACAATGCTAATAGGGTTAGGCGGTCAAAGTTCACTCCTATCCATATCTTGGGAAGGATCCAGAACCGGTAGTAGTGCTTGATTTTCTGGGCCTCCACTTGTGGCTGAATGTGATCTTGTAGATCCGGGCTAAGATCGGTGTCCTGCTGTTCCAGGAGATCAGGATCAATTGTCAGCAACCTGTTCAGTCGAATCTGTGGGAGAGACAACTGTAACTGGGTTATCAAAGTTGTCTTAAAAAGACAAAAGTCTTTGATTTGAAGAAAATCAGTACATCTATTTAGCAGTTGGTATTATTCTTTTGAACCAAACAAACTGGCATGTTCCAGCAAGGGAATTTGTAAGCTTAACACAAAATGAGCTTCTGTCTAAGCCAAACTAATGCTCATTACCAAGCCTTAAAAAAAGGAATGTGGTTGACAATGTCTGTTTGGATATTTTTTAATTGCTACTCTTTACATTGCTAGTTACGTTAAAATAATGTTTTTAGTCGGTTAATTTCATGTTTGTAATGTTATGGTTGAGGTGTAAGAGTATTTTGTTGTATTACCACAAAGGGTCGTGATTTGATTTGATTATTGTCACATGTATTAATATACAGTGAAAAGTATTGTTTCTTGTGCGCTATACAGACAAAGCATACCATTCATAGGGAAGGAAACGAGAGAGTGCAGAATGTAGTGTTGCAGGCAAAGCTAGGATGTAGAGAGAGATCAACTTAATGCAAAGTAAGTCCATTCAAAAGTCTAGACAGCAGCAGGGAAGAAGCTATTCTTGAGTCGGTTGGTACGTGGCCTCAGACTTTTGTATCTTTTTTCCAACAGTAAAAGATGGAAGAGAGTATGTCCGGGGTGCGTGGGATCCTTAATTATGCTGGCTGCTTTGCCGAGGCAGCAGGAAGTGTAGACAGAGACAATGGATTGGGCTACATTCATGACCTTTTGTAGTTTCTTGCAGTCTCGGGCAGAGCAGGAGCCATACCAAGCTATGATACAACCAGAAAGAATGCTTTTTATGGTGCATCTGTAAAAGTTGGTGAGAGTCGTAGTTGACATGCCAAAGGAAGCGGGAAGTGTAGTCACAGTCGATGGATGGGAGGCTGGTTTGAGTGGTGGACAGGGCTTCATTCAGTCCAGATGAAGTAGAAAGAATTGAGAGCTTCATGTTCATAGGTGTCCAGATCAGCAACAACCTGTCCTGGTCCCCCCCATGCCGACACTATGGTTAATAAAGCCCATCAACTCCTCTACTTTCTCAGTAATGTTATGGTTGAGGTGTAAGAGATACAAAAGTCTGAGATCAGGTACCATCCGACTCAAGAACAGCTTCTTCCCTGCTGCTGTCAGGCTTTTGAGTGGACCGACCTCGCATTAAGTTAATCTTTCTCTACACCTTTGCTATGACTGTAACATTACATTCTGCACCCTCTCCTTTCCTTCCCTATGTATGGCATGCTTTGTATAGCACACAAGAAACAATACTTTTCACTGTATACTAATACACGTGACAATAATAAATCAAGTCAAATATAATGTAGAATTACATTAGATCCAGTGAGAGAGGCAACTGTTAACCATAAGTTGCTTGTTTATAATAGTCAGAGACTTTAATTAGGTCTAGAGTCAAGAGTTTGCTTTAACATCGTTCTATATTCCAGTGGGGTTCACTGTCTCAACAATATGGCCTCTCCATGCCATTGTAACAGATGGTAATCGAAAACAAAAAACAATGTGCATTTGAGATCTCAGACACATGACATTGTTATTTTATAGATACCACCTATTATGTGAGCAAAGATCACTGAGTATCCAAATACACACTCTGCCAAGCAATTCGGACACACAATGGCCCAAATCTTCCAGTATCTGGTTTGTCAAAGACCTGACACTGGAACAGTCATACAGTCATAGAGGTTTACAGCATGAAAACAGGCCCTTCGGCCCAACTTGTCCATGCCGCCCTTTTTTTTTTTAAAACCCCTAAACTAATCCCAATTGCCCGCATTTGGCCCATATCCCTCTATATCCATCGTACCCATGTAGCTATCCAAATGCTTTTTAAAAGACTAAATTATAGACTGGTTAGTCTTACTTCGGTGGTTGGTAAATTGATGGAAAGGGTCCTTAGGGATGGGATTTACGACCATTTAGAAAGATGCGGATTAATCCGAGATAGTCAGCACGGATTCGTGAAGGGCAAGTCGTGCCTCACAAATTTGATAGAATTTTTTGAGGAGGTAACTAAGTGTGTTGATGAAGGTAGGGCAGTTGATGTCATATACATGGATTTTAGTAAGGCGTTTGATAAGGTCCCCCATGGTCGGCTTATGATGAAAGTGAGGAGGTGTGGGATAGAGGGAAAGTTGGCCGATTGGATAGGTAACTGGCTGTCTGACCGAAGACAGAGGGTGGTGGTCGATGGAAAATTTTCGGATTGGAGGCAGGTTGCTAGCGGTGTGCCGCAGGGATCAGTGCTTGGTCCTCTGCTCTTTGTGATTTTTATTAATGACTTAGAGGAGGGGGCTGAAGGGTGGATCAGTAAATTTGCTGATGACACCAAGATTGGTGGAGTAGTGGATGAGGTGGAGGGCTGTTGTAGGCTGCAAAGAGACATAGATAGGATGCAAAGCTGGGCTGAAAAATGGCAGATGGAGTTTAACCCTGATAAATGTGAGGTGATTCATTTTGGTAGGACAAATTTAAATGTGGATTACAGGGTCAAAGGTAGGGTTCTGAAGACTGTGGAGGAACAGAGAGATCTTGGGGTCCATATCCACAGATCTCTAAAGGTTGCCACTCAAGTGGATAGAGCTGTGAAGAAGGCCTATAGTGTGTTAGCTTTTATTAACAGGGGGTTGGAGTTTAAGAGCCGTGGGGTTATGCTGCAACTGTACAGGACCTTGGTGAGACCACATTTGGAATATTGTGTGCAGTTCTGGTCACCTCACTATAAGAAGGATGTGGAAGCGCTGGAAAGAGTGCAGAGGAGATTTACCAGGATGCTGCCTGGTTTGGAGGGTAGGTCATATGAGGAAAGGTTGAGGGAGCTAGGGCTGTTCTCTCTGGAGCGGAGGAGGCTGAGGGGAGACTTAATAGAGGTGTATAAAATGATGAAGGGGATAGATAGAGTGAACGTTCAAAGACTATTTCCTCGGGTGGATGGAGCTATTACAAGGGGGCATAACTATAGGGTTCGTGGTGGGAGATACAGGACGGATATCAGAGGTAGGTTCTTTACGCAGAGAGTGGTTGGGGTGTGGAATGGACTGCCTGCAGTGATAGTGGAGTCAGACACTTTAGGAACATTTAAGCGGTTATTGGATAGGCACATGGAGCACACCAGGATGATAGGGAGTGGGATAGCTTGATCTTGGTTTCAGATAAAGCTCGGCACAACATCGTGGGCCGAAGGGCCTGTTCTGTGCTGTACTGTTCTATAAATTGTACCCGCCTCTACTACTACCTCTGGCAGCTTGTTCCAGACACTCACCAACCCTCTGTGTGAAAAAATTGCACCTCTGGACACTTTTGTATCTCTCCCCTCTCACTTTAAACCTATGCCCTCTAGTTTTAGACTCCCCTACCTTTGGGAAAAGATATTGGCTATCTAGCTGATCTGTGCCCCTCATTATTTTATAGACCTCTATAAGATCACCCCTCAGCCTCCTACGCTCCAGAGAAAAAAGTCACAGTCTATCCAGCCACTCCTTATAACTCAATCCATCAAGTCCTGGTAGCATCCTAGTAAATCTTTTCTGCACTCTTTCTAGTTTAATAATGTCCTTTCTATAATAGGGTGACCAGAATTGCACACAGTATTCCAAGTGTGGCCTTACCAATGTCTTGTACAACTTCAACAAGACATTCCAACTCCTGTATCCAATGTTCTGACCGATGAAATCAAGCATGCCGAATGACTTCTTCACCACTCTGTCCACCTGTGACTCCACTTTCAAGGAGCTATGAACATGTACCCCTAGATCTCTTTGTTCTGTAACTCTCCCCAACGCCCTACCATTAACTGAGTAAGTCCTGCCTTGGTTCAATCTACCAAAATGCATCACCTCGCATTTGTCTAAATTAAACTCCATCTGCCATTCGTCAGCCCACTGGCCCAATTGATCAAGATCCCGTTGCAATTGGAGATAACTTTCTTCACTGTCCACTATGCCAGCAATGTCCACTATGCCACCAATGACATCTGCAAACTTACTAACCATGCCTCCTATATTCTCATCCAAATCATTAATATAAATTACAAATAGCAGTGGACCCAGCACTGATCCCTGAGGCACAGCGCTGGTCACAGGCCTCCACTTTGAAAAACAACTCTCTACAACCACCCTCTGGCTTCTGTCAAGAAGCCAATTTTGTATCCATTTAGATACCTCACCCTGGATCCCGTGAGATTTAACCTTATGCAACAACCTACCATGCGGTACCTTGTCAAAGGCCTTGCTAAAGTCCATGTAGACAACATCAACTGCACTGCCCTCATCTACCTTCTTGGTTACCCCTTCAAAAAACTCAATCAAATTTGTGAGGCATGATTTTCCACTCACAAAGCCATGTTGACTGTCCCTAATCAGTACTTGCATCCCTAAATGGCTGTAGATCCTGTCTCTCAAAATACCTCCCAACATAGTCCAAATGCACATACATCACTGAAATCGTTCAAGATTAAACTTCTGATGGGCTGATTTGCACTGCCCAGGACCCTTCACGAAAGTCACTGACACTGAGCTCAGTGTTAAGAGACTTGGGCCAGAGCAGTAGAACTGTGCTGGAAATGTCAAGGTGGTTAATACCTGGCCTAAGTTGGTAATTAGCCAGCATAACTCAACTGAGCACCACAGCTGACTCCCCCATCACCTCCCTGACCTGACATGACTACACACCCACTCTGACCCGACCCAACTATCCCCCCCACACAACCATTCCCACAACCTGACCAGCCACTCCGTCCAACTATCCCCACCCAACCCGAACCGACTGCCCATTCACCACCCCTCCATTCACTAACTCACTAACTTACTGAAAGACTTGAGACCTTTAAAAGTTTATCTGAATTTGGCAGCTAATGTTGCAAAAAGGGACGTGTCCCATCGTTTCTCGTGTCTGACTTTTTTCCCTGGTGATGTTTCAGCCAGGATCGAAAGTCCCAGCTGATAAATCGTGAAAGAGTTGTAAATTTGCGTGGGCAGCATCAACGTGAGCAGGTACTGACACTGACTGCAAGATATGGACCAAAATCTCTTTGGATCAGTTGAGTGGAAAAGTCACAAATGCTACTAAGATAAAAATGTGTCTTTCATTTTTTAAAAATTTGTGTCACAAGTAGTCTTCCATTAACATTGCAATGAAGTTACTGTGAAAATCCCCGAGTCGCCACACTCCAGCGCCTGTTCAGGTACACTGAGGGAGAATTTAGCATGGCCAATGCACCGATCCAGCCTGTGGGAAGAAACCGGAGCATCTGGAGGAAACCCACACAGACACAGGGAGAATGTGCAGACTCCGCACAGACAGTGACCGGAGCCAGGAATTGAACCCGGGTCCCTGGTGCTGTGAGGCAGCAGCGCTAACCACTGTGGCACTGTCTTGATCTGACTAAAATCTTTTAGTATGTCATTTCTTTCTCTTACACAGTGAGCAGATTGCAAGTTTCTGCAACATTTCCCATTGCTATAGAAAATCTAACCATACGCTTTCAACAGTGTCTGAAACCTCAACGTGTGTATTTTTTCAGCAGACACAGCATTTTGTCAAATACTTACTAGATCATGTGGATAAAATCTAACTGAGGTAGAGCTTGATAGATGAGAATCTGTGTCCCTGCAAGGGAAGAAATAAAACCTTATTAGTTTGTGAAAATGATAAAATTTACTTGTCTTGTGACTGGCGAGGGAGAATCATAAGTCAGCGTCTAGCGTAGCTGCTTTCAATGTTTTTTTAAGATCTTAGACAACCTCTATAAATAGCTTAAATGTCTGAGAGAGAAAGCGAGAAAGATTTTAATCTTTGGAAGATTATGTTGACTTTTTACAGCTGAAATGCTTGGCAACCTGCAAGCTGTAAATAACATAGGCTAACCTTGAATTGAGGGACAGCACTATTAAAAAAACTATTGTTCTGTCCGGTATTCTCTTTAAGACAAATCCTGTCAGTCATGATTTCCAGCTACATTCCACAAGCATTGAAAAATACAATCAAGTGCACGCGAGGACTTGGTTTAGGATCGCTTCCCATCACAATTGTTGGTGCATTTGAGTGACTGCACTGACAGATCTTGAACTCTGGCAAGCATATGTGGTGATGACCTGTCACCTTTCTGCTAAATCTCACCTGAAGGCAAAAATTAGCAACCCATCTGTTCTGCTGTCATGCAGGCCAGCTGAGTTTCAAAGGTATACCTATGCTAATTTGAGTTCAGAGTTCCGCCTCCAAATTAGGAACGAGTTATCCATCACGATATCAAATGATTTACAAACGGACAGGAATGCTTCCAAGTTCAATCGCCAGTGGGTGCGGAGTTGCTTGGTCTCAGCCAGGGTGTACTGCAATTGCCCTGCCCTGAAGGGGAAAATAAATTAGCTGGAGGTTCTGTTCCTGAACACCATCTAACTATCCTGCTGTCAAATGTGTAGGGTGTCAATGTGGGGTGAAGTGAAGAGCTGGACATAGCTGTGATTCCACCCACTTTATATGGTTAAATAACCTGCAATAATTCACTCTACGATCATGACATGAAGTCTAGTAATGCCGTGTACTTAGAAGCTCAAAACTCATCAAACTGTAGCAACAAACATGACTTACTTACACAAGTAGAGAAAAATAGATTACAAAAACATTAAGTGCAAAGATAGATCTAGATAGAACAAAGACAGATACAGATCAGTCATGATCTAATACAAGAACAGAATAGGTTTGACAGGCTGATTGGTCAATTGTTGCTCCAATGGCTAAAATTTTCAAGATGGAGATTTATGTCAGCTGAAATATCATCACAGTGTATTGAGGAAAGGCAGGTACATGCAGTTAAGATACAAATTAACCCGAGTTTAATTGAATGACGAACCAGGACTGAACACCTTAATGACCTACGGCTGTTCTTATAAATTTATCCCGTTAATTTTAGGCCCTCCAGATATGTATTACTATCTGGCTCGAATGACAAGCATCTTATAAATTTAGCTGGATTTTTTGAGTTGATCACTAAGACAGTGCAGAGGGCAGCATCAATGGATATAATTTGATAAGTGTTTACAATACTGTGTCTGTGCTGGGTGAAAAAGAGCTATCCAGCCTAATTCCACTTCTCGAGCAGGTCCATAATCCTGTAGGCTACAGAATTCAATTGTATATTCAAGTTTTATTTCAAATGTGTTGAGGTTTCTGCTTTGACACTTCTGCAGGCAGTGAAGTCTAGACAGGGTGCGCAGCGGGTGAGAGGGCGGGCAGCAGGCAGGCAACAGGCCAGGGCAAACATCGAGCCGGAGCAGGCAGACAATATGAGAAGGGGACAAAAGGGGAGGGGGGGAGAGGGGACAAAAAGAGAGAGAGGGTGTTTGAGGGGGAGAGGGTGTGTGCGCGTGGGGTGTGTGCCCGAGGGAGCAGAATGTACACAAGTCTGGGTACTCCCACTCTCAGGATTCTCATTCACCCTCACCCACACATCAACAGGCACCCTCATCCATTTTGAGTGTGCTTATAAAGTTTATGTATTCGTCACAAGTAAGGCATACATCAACACTGCAATGAAGTTACTGCGAAATTCCCCTTGTCGGCACATTTCGGCGCCTGTTCGGGTCAATGTACCCAACTAGCATATCTTTCAGACTGTGGGAGGAAACCGGAGCACCCAGAGGGAACCCACGCAGACACGGGGAGAATGTGCAAATTCCACACAGACAATGACCCAAGCCGGGAATTGAACCCAGGTCCCTGGCGCTGTGAGGCAGCAGTGCTAACCACTGTGCTACCGTGCCACCCGTAGAGTGAGGGTGAGTGAGTGGGAGTGAGCTGGACACACGTGCATTCATCATATTACATTCTAATATTCACCTTTATTTATTACTCATTTTTCTTTTGCTCACCAAGTTGCTTCTTTTCAAACCTCAGTTCTCATTTTGAAATTCATGTTGAATGTTGTGCCTACCTTTATCTTCCCAAAATTTGCTCATCGGCTCCTTGAGTAAAACAAATGTTGAAATGTGGTCCCCCCACGTGGAAATGTTGGGCAAGCTTGCTCTCCCCCAAAAGATTGAGGTGGGTGGGTCAATAAAGATTGATGGATATTTGGTAGCTAAGTGGTCATCATGATGGACGGCACAGTGGTTAGCACTGCTGCCTCACAACTCCAGGGACCTGGGTTTGATTCCCAGCTTAGGTCACTGTCTGTGTGGAGTTTGCACGTTCTCCTCATGTCTGCGTGGGTTTCCTCCGGGTGTTCCGGTTTCCTCCCACAGTCCAAAGATGTGCGGGTTAGGTGCATTGGCCATGCTAAATTGCCACTTAGTGTCCCAGGAAGCATAGGTTAGAAGCATTAGTGAGGTAAATATGTGGGGCTACGGGGATAGGGCCTGGGTGGGATTGTTGTCAGTGCAGGCTCAATGGGCCAAATGGCCTTCTGCACTGTAGGGATTCTATGAGAAATGGAGCATCAGCTAATAAAAAGAATTGAGGCACAGACTGTTCAAGGTCTAATTGAACAGGTTTAATGGGCTTCTTCCTCTTTCTACGTTCCTGAAGCTCTTAATAATGATCATGGAATTTCCTAGGGCCCGAATCTTCCAAGCAGCGGCAATTGTTGCAGCATTTGAAAACTCCACCCCCACCCACCTTTTGCGGCACTGGTTTGTCTATGGCAAGTTTAATGGTCCAGTTTAAATGTGAGTGAATAAATGTGAGTGTATGGGTGAATGAGTAGATATGCGAGATAGGGGATGAGCAGGCAGGCGATAGGGTGATGAGGTAGCAGGCTGGCTTTGTGGGTCGTCAGGTCGGGGAGATAGTCAGGTCACGGACTGGTTGAGAAGGGGATAGTTGGATGGTCAGAGTGGGAAACTGGGGAGGGGAGGTGGTCACTGTGAGTGATTGGAGATGGGTTGTGTAGTTACCCAGTTGTTACACTAAGGGCCCGATTTTACCATTTTCATTCTAAGTGCTGAATCTGGGCGTAATGCAGATCTGACTTAGAAATCTGCTTTCAGGGTCCCCCATACGCACTCAGCCTGAAAAAAAAAAAATCGCCAGGACCATTCGCGCTGTGGGCGGGGCTTAGCGCATCTGAAATGATCAGAGCTCCGAACTGCGCATGCACAGTTAGAAAAAAATTGAAAAAGCGCGCCCGTGTCAGATCGCTCCCGGGCCACAGAAAGCAGAGAAAGCGGCCCGGGAGCGAAAGGCGGGAGCAATGGCCCCCAAAGACATTGCTGTCCCCCTTATCAACCCCTCCCCACTACCCACACACATTATTGTCCCCCTTATCCATCCCCCCCGCTATCGCCACCCCGCCTCCCTCCCACGCCCCCCCCCCCCCACCGATCGCCCGCAGAGTGGCAGCGGACCCCCCTGCCCCCCCAGAGATCCATCTGACCCCCCCTCCACCAGAGATCCACCTGCCACCCCACCCACCCCCACCAGAGATACATGTGACCTGCCTCCTCCCCCCCGACAACAATCGGGCCTCACTCCCCCCACCCGAGAGAATGGTCTGGCCTCACTCACCCCCCCCCCACACCCCCGCAGGAACATCTGACCCGCCTCCTCCTCCCTCCCCACCAGACAACGATCAGCCCTCCCCCCCACACCACCAGACAACGATCAGCCCTCCCCCCCACACCACCAGACAACGATCAGCCCCCCCCACCCCCAGACAATGATCGGCCCGCCCCCCACCCACCAGAGATACATCTGACCCGCCTCCTCCTCCTCCCTCCCCAACCAGACAACGATCAGCCCGCGCCCCCCCCCCCCCCCCCCCCCCCCCCCACCAGAGAATGATCTGACCCGCCTCCCTCCTTCCCCTCCCCCACTGATCTGAGTCAGAGAGCCGTTGGAAGCTCTGAATGCGCTTTTCAGCAGTTGGAGCGCCCGATTCAGACTTTTATTTAGCAGGTCCATTGCGGCACAGTTCTGGATTGGCAAATGTGGTGGTAAAGGGAGAAATGCTGATAAAGTTGGGCGGGCAGTTCATTAATTCAATTTAACTGCATGCAAATACATTTAAATCGCCATTGCGCCCATTTTGGGTGCGAAGCGGATTGCCGCCATTCCCAGGTTTCGGTAAAGTGACAATCTGCATGAATCGGGTCGCGTTAATGGCCTCACACCCGACTTTACCACATTTTCACGCCCGTTTTTGGGTGCGACGCAATGGTAAAATCGGGCCCTAAGTTTTAACCTGTTTAACATTTCCGGGGTAATTATTCGAGTAGGGGGAAAGGGATGGCCTAATGGAATTATTGCTAGACTATTAATCCAGAAGCTCAGCTAATGTTCTGGGGACCTGGGTTCGAATCCTGCCACAGCAGATTGTGGAATTTGAATTCAATAAAAAAAACCTGGAATTAAGAATCCACTGATGACCATGAAACCATTGTCAATTGTGTTCGCTAATGTCCTTTAGGGAAGAAAATCTGCCGTCCTTACCCGGTCTGGCCTACATGTGACTCCAGAGCCACAGCAATGTGGTTGACTCTCAACTGCCCTCCAAGGGCAACTAGGGATGGCCAATAAATGCTGTGATGTGGAGATGCCGGCGTTGGACAGGGGTAAGCACAGTAAGAAGTCTCACAGCACCAGGTTAAAGTCCAACAGGTTTATTTGGTAGCACAAGCCACAAGCTTTCGGAGCGCTGCTCCTTCATCAGGCGAGTGGGAGTTGTGTTCACAAACAGGGCATAAAAAGACACAAACTCAGTTTGTAATTGAGTTTGTGTCTTTATATGCCCTGTTTGTGAACACGACTCCCACTCACCTGATGAAGGAGAAGCGCTCCGAAAGCTTGTAGCTTGTGCTACCAAATAAACCTGTTGGACTTTAACCTGGTGTTGCAATAGATGCTGGCCAGCCAGCGATACCCACGTCCCACGAATTAAATAAAAGTACAATGGAACTGTCCGAAGTCTCTGACTCTAACTTGGAGGCGGAGGCATTCACAGAAGGGGAACAGGAGAATTGTCCGTCAGAAATTGAAACTTGAAAATATGTTCGCAATCCAGAGACTGGAAGGTTTGGGCCCATTTATGGTCTTCCCATGTTCCTGCAGTCATGACACTGAAAATCCCAATCCTCGTCTCCATTCATCTACTTGCTCTGATAGCACTCCAAAATCTATGTCATGAAATCCATGCCACAGGGTACGAGAGTTTCAATGTGTTTCTCATACTAGCAGAATTTATTTTTTCACCCTGGATAAAAGATCCCAAATAATTTTAGGTCTTCCATTTCAAGCAAGGACAAAATTAAACTGCTGTGGAGTTATTCTGGCCAGCTGCAACCAAGAGTAAACTCTAGATGAATTAATTACCTTCCATCAAACAGCAGAGATGTGAAAGATACAAACCCAGAAATTAGGAGTGCAACATTAGCATTTAAATGCTTAACATGCTTGCGTGATATTACTTAGTCCACTTACTTAATTGAGTTTAAAATAAATGAACGAATGCCTCCATTAAAATAGTGGAAGAAGGAATGCCATGCAAACACATTAAGTGTCATGGCTACTTCCATTTCATATTTAAGAGGTGTATTTTCCAGAATAGGATCAGCAATGAAACTAATGTAAAGTTTATTTATTAGTGTCACAAGTAGGCTTACATTAACACTGCAATGAAGTTACTGTGAAAATCCCCTAGTCGCCACACTCTGGCACCTGTTCAGGTACACTGAGGGGGAATTTAGCATGGCCAATGCACCTAAGCTGCACATCTTTGGACTGTGGGAGGAAACCGGAGCACCTGAAGGAAACCCACGCAGACACGGGGAGAATGTGCAAACTCCACACAGACAGTGACCCAAGCTGGGAATCAAACCCGGGTCCGGGTCCCTTGTGCTGTGAGGCAGCTGTGCTAACCACTGTGCCACCCTGCTGCCTAAGAACTTAACAGAGATTAGAAAGCAATAATTTGTCAAGGGGCTCAGATAACACAATGCATGAGAGATCTGAACAATTAAAACAGGTTGCAAGCTTGAAAATGACTGCAGCTTATGAAGAACGTTTGCCTGATAAAACACTGAGCAATAACACTCACAGCAACAACACAGTGTAACTGAGAGATCAGGAAACAAGACTCAAGAGACTTATTAATGACAACCACGAGATATGTTGCCATGTTGGAAAAATACTGTGCATAATATGTCCAAACCGAACATCAGTGACTTGCTTTATAGTTGCTCACCTTTCATCGGCAATGTTATCATCTCAGAAAACAATGACTTCCATGACAAAACTATAATACTTCACAAGCACTGATGTGTACAAAAGAAAATATCACAAATCCTCCACTGTTAATTTAATTGGGAGGTTCAGAAGATAGGAAGACTCCACAAAAGTTGTTCTCAGACAGATTGTACGCGCTGTACTTGGTAATATGGGTCAGGGCAGGTATTAAAGAATCTGAGATAACAACAGTGCATCCCAACTGAGATTCATTATTTTTCTCTCCCAGCCTGGTTACATACCATATGTTGTTTGATGTCCTTCTTGCAGCAGTTTCAAAGTTCACAAGCGACATGTCACAACCCCCTGTCTCATACAATTTGCCTGAAATAAAAAGATGTATTTTTAAAAAAACAGATCGAGGCATTAGAAACTTCCAAAACACTCTCAAAAGAATATCATTTGAATAATTATGAGAACAGATAGGTTCACAAACGAAAAGGAGCTGAAAATAAGCTGCTTCATTATTCTCTGGTCCCATCTCCAATACGGGATACAGTTAACACCGGTCTGGCTTAGATAACCCACAAAATAACACATTAGTGTCCTCCACCAGACAACTTTCACAGAAGCTACTTTAAATCAGCAGCCCTCAGATCTAAACAATAACAACCTAACCTCCTCCATTCACAAAGCAGTCATTCTATCCCTTTCATATAAATGTAATATTTCAAGGTCTCAAAATTGAGTGCCAGATTTTATCATAAGGGGCAAGTCATAGGAAAAAGTAATTTTGGCCGAACGAGCCCATTCATTACAGAGCTATGCAACCAATCTCATTCCTTAGGAGCTGTGAAGTTTCACATTCATTCATTACCACCACCCCTCACCCAAAAAGAATATCTAACGGTGCATTCTGAACCAACATTCTTTCTTTACATGACATTTCCACAGTCCCTTAATTAAAAATAGCCACCAGCTGGTTGACTATCAATAAATAACTGCTCAATTTCATTTGGTGTTAACAGCCAAAGTTTGAAATAGAGTTACCAAAATACATGTGCTACCCCTCCTGGAACACGAGGGATAAATGCACTTAGCTTCAGCTGCCATAAACTGAAATAGCAGTGAGGAATTTATAGTTGATCAAAAGAGGCATTTTGTGAAACCGCTGCACACTAATTGGATGGTTCGATATTTCTAGTCATCAGTATTTGCACGTTCCATTGTGCAACTAATGAGAAGGCAACTTCAACTCCAAACTCTCTCCCTCTCGCGGGCTGAAAAGATTTCAACTACAGTTGCTTTGTACCATATAAAATTGCACTGATCTTAGGGAGACATGGGTTTAGGAAGAAAGTAGGTACAACATGTTTTCGAAAATCTTACTTATTTTATCCCCACTTCCGTTTCAGTAGAAGGGGCTACTATTTACCTCAGTGGTAATTAATCGCTTTTTTTTTCTTCTCAAGTTTAAACACAGCATAATCAGGCAAACAGTGGGATAATCAGACAACCAAAGTGTCAACTGCTTTAAATTCCCAAAATTCAGGATCAAATTAGCCACAATTTACTGAACGAGTCGATTATATGTTAGGAGTGTGGTTTGGTCATCATGGAACATTGCTCTTTATTGCTTTGTGAATCATATGTCATTGCTCTGTACATTTCAAAAATGCTCTGCACATCTCATAGTCTATCACTAAAGCTATGTTCAAGGGCATCTGCTTTCGTCTCAAGTTATTTTGTGTGTTGCCTTGGGACATTTTATTAAGTTAATGTGCTATATAAAGACAAATTATTGTTATAATTGAACCTCACTCAAATCTTTTCCACTAACTCAAAGTATCTTCACAAGCCCTCCTTTCCATTCAGCTCCTTATCTGTTACAATTACCTCTTCTATTCATTCGTAAAGTTTATTTATTACTATCACAAGTAGGCTTACATTAACACTGCAATGACATTACTGCGAAAATCCCCTAGTCATCACACTCAAGCGCCTGTTCGGGTACACTAAGGGAGGATTTAGCATGGCCAATGTACCTAGCCAGCACGTCTTTCGAACTGTGGGAGGAAACTGGAACACCTGGAGGAAACCCACAGACACTGGGAGAACGTGCAGACTCCGCACAGACAGTGACCCAAGCCGGGAATCAAACCCGTGTCCCTGGCGCTGTGAGGCAGCAGCGCTAACGATTGTGCCACCGTGCCGCCCTATCATTAAAATTGTAAATATTCAATCCTCTCAGTAGCTATTTTGCTAACTATTGCATTCCATGTTCATCATTCATCCATTCTTTTTAGTACAAGATCTGAATCACTGTAGCTAGACCTACTTTGTACAGTTCAAAAAGGATCTTACAATTTTCTAATTTTTGAAAGACACAGTTGCTTCACATCTCTCATAAATATAACCAACTTTGACTAATAACTTTTGATTGCTTCAGCGCTGGTCTTTACCACAGATACTTGGAATTTTGTAGCACAGAGAATCCCATATGACCAGAAAATTCCCAATTAGCCTGCTCTGCCTTGGTTAGAAAGTGCCCTGATACACAATAATGCAGAATTTGCAGAGGATTCTGATAACTGTCAATGTTCTGTACCGGACCATCACCTCAGGATTTAGCACAAGTGGTAAAAAGTTTGGAAGTTGCGGCCTGTCATTCACTGTTCTGCCATATGCTGCATTGTGGACCAGACCAGCAAACCCACATCACACAGCCCCACTCAACTCCCACACCAGCATTCAGCAAGGCAAAATGATTTGACAAGAATTTGAGGTGAATGGGCAAAACAGTGGCCGATCAAGTGTGAGGTTATTCATTTTGGGCTGAAAAAGGATAGATCAGAATACTTTCTAGATGGCATGAAGTTGCTTTCTGGATGGCATGTGCTAAGAGACTTGGGGGGTTCAGATGCTTAAGTCTTTAAAATGTCACAAACAGTTGCAGAAAATAATCAAGATGGCTTGGACTGGAGTACAAGGATGCAGAAGTTATGCTGCAGCTATACAAAACTCCAGTTAGACCCCACTTGGAGTACTATGAGCAGATCTGGGCACCACAGCTTAGTAAGGATACATAAGGTTAAAAGTTAAAGTTTATTTATTAGTCACAAGTAAGGCTTACATCAACATTGCAATGAAGTTACTGTGAAATTCCCCTAGTCGCCACACTTCAGCGCCTGTAACTAGCACGTCTTTCAGACTGTGGGAGGACACCGAAGCACCCGGAGGAAACCCACGTAGACACGGGGAGAACGTGCAAACTTCACACAGACAGTGACCCAAGACAGGAATTGAACCCGGGTCCCTGGCACTGTGAGACAGCAGTGCTAACCACTGTGCCACCATGGCTTTGGAGGGAGTGCAGCATAGGTTTACAAGAATGATACCTGGACTTCAGGGATTTAAATATGAGGAGAGATTATACAAATTAGCCCTATTTTCTCTTGAATATCGACAGGTAAGGGGTGATCTGATCAAAGTCTTCAAGTAACTAACCGGCAAAGACAGGAGACATAAAGATAAATTATTTCACTGGTTGGAAATTGTAGAACTAGGGAGCATAGTGTAAAAATTAGGACCAGAACATTCAGGGCAGATGTTAGGAAGCACTTCTGCACACACAGGGTGACAGGGGTTTGGAACTCTCTTCCACAAATGGCAGTTGATGCTAGGGCAGTTGCTATCTTTAAATCCAAGATAAATAATAATTTTGCTTAACAAAAAATTAAGGGATATAGGCCAAAGACAGGTATATGGAGTTAGGCCACACACTGGCCATGATCTCATCAAATGGTGGTGGAGAAGGCTCAATGGCCCTACTCCTCTTCCTATGTTCTCCCAGGGAACTACGACTGCCTGACAGAGGCTTGACTCTCAGTATTCATGATCGAGTGATTAATTAGTGCTTGTTTTGAGAGTATGTGGCTGGAAACATGATCAGTGCTAGCAGGATCTCTATAAGAAGAGACAAAGAGACATCAGCAGCAGTAACCCGGGATCAACCACTGTAGGAGAAGCAGCAAGACCTCGAGTCTGCGACTCAGAGACATTGGAACAAAGCCCATCAGGAGGGAAGATAACCAGTTCGTCTCACCGCGTGTAATATCTCCAAGTCGTAAGTTTGGATATTTTGTGAAATTTTGATACCTTTTGAATAATTGTGTGTACAATGGAGTAGGTCAGAGGTTAGTTACTTTGTGTGTAACGAGTTTGATGCCTGGTGTAAGTTTGTGGTAACCTGGTACAGTACTATAAAGGAAATTTATTGTACAATGATTCAAGAGTTTGAATGTCTTTATCCACAGCATCAGTTGACCCAAGTTCAGGGACAACAGTAGGCTTATCCCAGGTTAAATTTGACTTCATCAGTGAGTGGGTGGTAAGTACAAAGAGTTTGGGATTTGTGGCCAAAAGTTATGATCTCTGAAAAATAAATAATTTTTTTGGCCAAAAGTTGTTAATTTCAATATTTGTATGTTGAGGAAAGAATGAATCTGAAGCCAGATTCTGTACCTTAAGACAGATTTATTTCCAAGCTTACAAAGTAAAGACACAGACTCTCCCAATTCCCCCCACCCCAACACCCAGTGTGAACCTTTTTTTTATACTCTTGTAATGAAGCCCTAATATTTCCCCAATTAGAGACGGCAGCCCTTGATTACCAACTTAAAGCATGTACTCTACTGCAGCAGAATTCCAACATACAAGTCGGCGGTCGAATTTTACATGACATTATGGGGGTACGTATAGTAAACTTAGAGGGTGTATCAAGATTGGCAATTGATGCTTAATCAGGGGACCCAACAATCTGTGATGAAGAATGCATTACAATGCTAGAAGGCACAAACTCTTTAGAGGACTGGGCATTTCTGTAACCAGTCTAATCAGTGAATATAGGTATAAAGAGGTGCAATTTGGGTTGAAGAGCAGAGACTGGAAATACAATTTAAAATGGTAAAATTCTCAATGGAGACCATTAGAAAATTCTAAAAATGCAGATTTACATATTTTACAATGCAGGATTACTGGTGAGGTGGAAAAGTAGTAAGAAATGATGTGGGATTCTGAGGTCTTTATACAAACCCAGTAAATAGAAAAGCAAGGGAATGATGACAGTAATTTAATTTAGCTTAAAAAAAATCTTCAAGTGAAAGCAAGGTTAAACTTAGTTAAGAAGCGAAATTATCTGGGGCGGCACAGTGGTTAGCACTGCTGCCTCACAGCGCCAGGGACCTGGGTTCGATTCCCGGCTTGGGACACTATCTGTGTGGAGTCTGCACGTCCTCCCCGTGTTTGCGTGGGCTTCCTCCGGGTGCTCCAGTTTCCTCCCACAATCAGGAAGGTGTGTGAATTAGGTGGATTGGCTGTGCTAAATTGCCCCTCAGTGTCAGGGGGACTGGCTAGGGTAAATACATGGGGTTATGGGGATAGGGCCCATGTGGAATTGTGATTGGTGCAGACTCGATGGGCCGAATGGCCTCCTTCTGCAGTGTAGGGATTCTATGAAACAAAACACATAAATTACTTGTTGAAGGGTAAAATTCATAACATTAAAAGACCCAGGAGCAAGTAGGACTGGGATTGGATGGCTCATAGAATAGTACAGCATAGAAAATCATTCAATCCATCTCTTTTAAAGAGCATGTGGAAAACAACAGCATAGACTTGATGTTTTTGTGCAGTAACATTCTAGAACTGGATTATGAAAGATGAGGATACCTCATGTATTGCCTCTTATTCAGCAGCTTGACAGTCAGCCCAATTACACTAAAAGGTGTTGCAGGTTTTAAAAACAGCCCCAACAATGAACTGTGGTAGACAGTGCAGGGTTTAACGATTAGTATTTGCTTAATCAACAAAATTTATGACATACAGACTTGGTGCCCAGTAAGTCATAACAAATGTTTCATGTTGAAATACATGACTGAAGTTATGAAAGGATAAGCATAATTAAGTTCACGTTTCCTAATATAAGCAAGAAACATGATTGTTGATCAGGAAATTGACTCCAGAGTTCTGTAATGTGCTGGCTGCTTCAGATTCTGGAATATGGCACAGCTTCTGAATTCTTGCATGCATTTTAAGAATGGAAGCTAAAGCATTTGGAGTGCTCATTTCCACACAAGTAGCAGAAAGAATCCAGTTTTGCCATTTTTCAGACCACTGAATTCTTGTTTTGCATTCAGATTAAAGGCATCAGAGACAGCATTATTGGGAGGGCATACTTTAAAAGGAGGGAGTTAAAACAATTCCTGGAAATAGAATACTCTTAAATCAAAAAAAGGGCACAAACAACCGGCATACTCCTCTACTCCCTGCTGTACATCATGTATGTACTCAATATTGCTGAACCACTTGTACTGTACAACAGTAATTTTCTGTTGTACCATTATGACCATTTATTCTGGTCACAGTATCCTTTAAGCACGTTAATAGAAGTTGATCAGAACCAATGTGTCTAAACATAACTGCATATTGCAAACACCTTGAAGGTCCCTGGCTTTTCATTTCCATAAACCAATCAACATTCCTTTGAAATTCATTATGTACCAACACTGGACTCAACCCGATTAATATGCTAGCTTTTCAATTAATGGTTTTACTTTCAAACATAAAGACAAATAAGAAACTGTCAATCAAAGCTAATGGGGCTCACGAGAAAAATACATAAATATTGATTTGTATTCATCCAAGAAGCATCACAGTTAAAGGAGGATTGAGTGCCTCAATTACTGACACAAAAAGAAAATGATTTGTGTCAACACCAATCCTTTAAAACACATTTGAAGGTACAGAAGATCTTAGAACCCTGAAAGAGGGCTAATGTCACAACAGGTCAGCCCAATCCTGAAAATGCAATGAACTACTAAAACACCTTTGCGTTGTTTATCTGCAGTATGAGTACCTTTCTAGAATGCTATCCTCATAAAAGGCAATATATGACATGACTAATTTGTGAAGGATATGTAACATGTTTATCTTGATTCAACCTGACACATGAAGTTAATGCCTTTTGTGAATAGTCAGTTCCGCCATACTGGAATATTTTCTAAAGGGATTAGGAGGCATTGTTCAAATTACATTTGTATCATCAGCAGCGAGTGCTAAAAATCTTTTGAAAGTTATGCCATTTTAGTATTCACTAATTTTACAGTATTTTCTATGGTTCACTTTCGTGCACAAATGTTACTGCAGCCAACAAGAGGGATCAAAAACAGTAACAGGTTGTCAGTGGATCATCAAGTTCCATGGGGCTGCACGGTGGCACAGTGATTAGCACTGCTGCCTCACAGCGCCAGGGACACAGGTTCGATTCCCGCCATGGGTCACTATCTGTATGGAGTTTGCACGTTCTCCCAGTTCTGCGTGCGTTTCCTCCGGGTGCTCCGGTTTCCTCCCACAGTCCGAAAGACGTGTTAGTTAGGTGCATTGGCCATGCTAAATTCTCCTTCAGTGTACTCGAACAGGCACCGGAGAGTGGCGACTAGGGGATTTTCACAGTAACTTCATTGCAGTGTTAATGTAAGCCTACTTGTGACGAATAAATAAACTTGAAAAAACTTGAAAAAATTGGACTTTAGCCTACGATTTGAATGTTGTGTGCTTCAAGGAAACAAAGAAATTTGTCAGATGGGTTAAAGCAAAACACAGCACTTTCCAAACATCTATATAACCTGTAATAAATACTACAGTAATAAAATCAGAATAAATCCCAACCAGTATAGCCTAAACATAGAAAATGCTGGGAAAGCTCAGCAGGTCATGGCAGTATCTGTGGAGAGAGAAACAGAGTTATGTTTCAAGTCCGTATGACTCTTCTTCAGACACTGCCAGGCCTGCTGAGCTTTTTCCAGCATTTTCTGTTTTTATTTCACATTTCCAGCATCCACAGTATTTTGCTTTTAATTTAGCCTACACACCGCTATTCAAACAGTGAATGATAAAATCGTTTCTTGCGCTGACCTGCAGGTGGGAATTATTATTAACATGAACACAGCACAAGCTTTGCATTAATTGTATTATGTGGGACACAAAGCAGACAATAGCTGAACTTAGATATGATCACATGGATTTTAACAACCTCCATGTAAATATATAGAACTAATTTATTCACAAAAGCGCAACCCAATTCCATTATTATGCCATTGGTGAAAGAATAATTTATGTAGTTCAATCTTGTCTTGAGGATTAACAGACAATGTACAACAGAAATGGACTGACACGGATACCAGTAAACAGAACATCTGAAGACCAGCATTAGATGTGTCAACTATCTGTGCACTGCTTTCAAACTTGCACTGCTCATAAATACCAATTCAAGTCAAGGAGCTGAAGAGCAGGACAGCAAACAATAATTTGCCAGCATTCCTTCTAAGAAACTGACCTTATTTTGGAAGCAGAAGGCAAAGAATAGAAGGTGTTTTTGTGGGACATGTGGAACACTGTGTAGAGTGTCATAAAGTGGAAAGGTGTGGGTGTACACGAGTACAAGTAAAAGCTAGGCGTTTCCTTACGGAAAAAGGAAAAAGATAGATTTGCATTTTATATAGCATTTCTCATTACCTCAGGATGGTCCAAAGATCTGTACAGCCAATAAAGTATTGATGAGGTCTGGTCACTGTCGTAATGTAGGAAACATGACAGCCTATCCATTTATAGCAAATTTCCATAAACAGCACTGCAATAATCCTGCAGAAACTTGCAGCAAATGAGGAGGCCATTCAGCCCATTGAACCTGTGCTGGTTCTTTGAAAGTACTTTGCCGTGTCTCCACTTTTTGTCTGTGTAATTTCCTCATCTTAAAGTGCCAGACCAACTCTTTCAAAATTACGCACAAGATCAGCTTTTACTACCTTTGCAGAGTGTTTCGACAGCGAAGTGAAAATATTTCTCCTCTTCTTCCCTCTTGATCTTTTTCTAAATATTTTAAATCTATGATCTCTGGTTATTCAGCCATTCAGAGGGAACAGTTTTTTTCCACAGCAACATCTCTTATCATCTTGAAAACCCAATTAAGTCAGCTCTTAACCTCCTCTGCTGTAAAGCAAATAATCCTTATTCTGCCATCCTCTCCTCATAACTCCAGTCCCTCATCACCAGTAACTTCCTGACAAACCACCTCCACACCCTTTAGAAGGTTTTTATATTTTTTCTGAAGTGTGATACCCAGAATTGTCCACAATACACTCAGAAGCCTAGCCACCGATTTAGAAAGTTCAAATACGATCGCTTCGTTTTAATATTCTATGCTTCTTAGTGTACAGTCTTTCCACACTAGTCCTCCCAAAGTATACCAGTTCAGAATTCTCTGCATTGGCATCAAGCTGCCACGGTTTGGCCCATTTTACAATCCTGAAATCTGCAACTAATCTGCTACATTGTCAAGTGTCTACCATGTTCAAATTTTATAATGCTGCTCTCTACATCCAACTCTAGACCGTTCATAAAAATTGCACAGAGTAATGGGCTCAAAACGGACCCTTCAAGAATACAACTGAAAAGCAGCTATTCATTACTGCCCTTTACTTCCTGTTACTGAAGCATTCCTGCATCATACTATTTTTAATTGATGTTGGCTGACTCGTTAGTGTTGGCTATGACACGGAGAGCTCCCTTGCTCTTCTTTGAAATGCTGCCATGGAATCTTTTATCTCCACATATTAGGACAGACAAAGACTCGATTTAACAACTCATCTCATCTGAAAAATAACTTCTCACACACACTGCAGTATTCCCTCAGTTTTGCACTGATATGTCAGCCCAAATTTGTACTCAAGTGTCTGAGCAGGACTGGAATTCACAATCTCCAAACAAGGGGCAGGAGCATGACTGACTGGGCCATAGCTGACATAATAAAGGAGAGATGTAAATATAGCTACCTGAGGGCTACCTTCACACATCATCTAGTAGCTTTATTTTCTCATAGCATTGGCACTAGTTGGGTAGAATTAAGCATTCTTTCTGGTTGCATCACAGCTTGGTAGGGCTCCTGCCCTACCAAGACCGCAAGGAACTACAAAAGATCGTGAAAGTAGCCCAATCCATCACGCAAACCAGCCTCCCATCCATTGACTCTGTCTACACTTCCCCCTGCCTCGGAAAAGCAGCCAGCATAATTAAGGACCCCATGCACCCCAGACATTCTCTCTTCCACCTTCCTCCATCGGGAAAAAAATACAAAAGTCTGAGGTCACGTACTAACCGACACAAGAACATCTTCCCTGCTGCTGTCAGGCTTTTGAATGGACTTACCTTGCATTAAGCTGATCTTTCTCTACACCCTAGCTATGACTGTAACACTACATTCTGCATGCTCTGCTTTCCTTCTCTGTGAACAGTATGTTTTGTCTGTATAAGCGCGCAAGAAACAATACTTTTCACTGTATGCTAATACATGTGACAATAATAAATCAAATCAAACAAAAATGATGGTCTGATACCAATAAATGGGAATGGAAGAAGGTACATGTCTTTAGTCCCATAGTTTGATGATTTGACAAATGACTACCACTGGAACAAAACAATAACCTCAAAAATGTACCTGTATGGGCTTACTGTTGAGGCAAGTCGGGGCACGAATTCAACTTTGACAAAAATGCAAATGGAGGGTTAAGGGATGAGTCACCCATTTTGCACTCCAACCTATTTTCAATTCGAAAGAATGACTTCAATGGAAGAAAAAGTATCAGGTGGCAAAGGTAATGGTTGACAATCCACTAATACCCTTTTTGCATCCCCACATCTGTGCTTCACCAAAGGCTGTGGAATATAGGGCCCACTTCATTCAGGCAACTTTGCAGGACTTGCTGTAATTAAGAGGAGATGGACATACTTTCCTTCGCACTGGAGGGAGGGCCAAGAGACTATAAATGAGAAAGGGGGTGCCGGAGCTAGAAAGAATCTGGGGACATGCAGTTGGAGGATAGAATGTAGGCAAAAGGGAAGAGAAAGTGGTGCGTGCAGCATTTCCTGTAGAGCTAGGAGGAGCAGCATCATGAGTATAATAACAGGAGAGGAGCTGCCAATAAAGGCCCGAATGAAAACTGGGGAATTTATTGTGGGTAGACAGTGAATGGTTACTTGCATTGGAGGGCAAATGGGGATCAAAGGGTAGATATCAAAGATTCTCCTTGTGCTCAGGGAGAGTCACAAGCACCGATACATGAGGTATCGGATGCAGAGGGGCCAAGTACAGATGGCAGCAGCACATGATATTGCTGGGGTGAGAGTTGGCAGATGTACTTCGGCTCTTCCCATGTCCATACAAAGGGGAGTTTGCTGCATTTGATGTCAATGCCGCGCATGCACAGTTCTCGTGTTTTATTCCTTGTGAGCAACAGAATAAGCAGCAGCCAGGAGCAGATCTGCTTTTCTAAGAGTTATTGGAGCTGCAGGACATATTTTACAACTTCTGCTTCTTCAACTAGTATTCCTCAACACTGGATCTACTGAACACTTCAGAAACTTGCTCAGAGTTAGGATAAAATGTTTTGTTAACCCATTAAAGGCACTCCCAAACCATTTAAAATCTAATGGTTAAGAAAAAGGAGATACATGTCCGGATGCAAGTGCACAATCCAGCATTCTCTCCATGAACCTGAAAACTGGATTGGCAGCAGGGCAGTGAAATTAGGTTCTGCGAGATCAGAATCAACTCTGTAATTGAGGTCATAGACTAATAGATACAGCATAAACACAGACAATGAATGGAAAGGTATATGCGAATAGCCCTCTGCATCTAGGGCAGCATCTTTCAGTGAATAATTCCCAGTCGCTGCTTCTCTGAGGGTCCCATTGGATTTGTGTGGGACAGTATGCATACGCACACAGGTATCGGTGATTCCTGCCAGAACAAGATGGCCACAGTGTTAAAAAATTATCTTCCTACCCATATTTTAAGCAGCTTGCTTTGAAGACTGCTATTTAGGCTGCTGTATAATAACAAACACAGAGATTGCAGAGTGCATTCTTCACCTGGTCTTTCATGCAGTTTGCAGGACAGTCCCAAAATAGTTGCAGGGCCCTCTTGGCATATTTAAATTCATCCTGCCAACAAGCTGCCTAAAATCAGTGGGGACTAATATGCTGACAGTTAGATTACCGGAACAAATTAGATGCAGGACCACATGCCCAGAAATTAGGACACATTGCGCTCTTTATACATCCAAAAACCGTACAACATGCATACCAACTGCTACCGCCCAGTAAATCCAAGTAATGTTTACTGACTGGTTCACATCAAGTGTTAGGATGTCAGACCATTCCACCATAACAATTGAGATTGATGCCACTGCGTTAGAAAGTAATTATCATAGCTGTGCCCTTAGTAAAATCAATAGTAAGCACAATTTTCCTACACTTTAACCAGTTTCATGCTATTGCCACTCAGGATTTTAAAAATAATGGCACTGGTAGCCTGATGGAAAAGTGCTTTGTTGCTTCAAGATTTGAGGCTGTTAAAAACATATTGCTATTGCAAAGATTAAACAACTAGCACCTTATAGTATCTACTTCCTATACATGGGATTTTTCATTTTTAATATTAAGTTACAGAGATCATTTACAGAACTTAAATAACCCCTTCTCTGTTCCCCACAGTGCACTGACACCACAAACATACCTTATCTAATTACAGCAGTGATTAATAATCAATTGCACTCAAGTCAGGAAGATAGTACTAGACCTTAAGAGGGCACAGGTAACCTGCTGTAATGGGCAAACACATAACAGATCAAATTCAAGTATGAGGTGATGCACTTTGGTAGGAAGAGACCATACTTGCTAAGTGATACAATTCTAAGGGTAAGAAAGAGCATAGACACTTGGGAGTGTTTGGGCACACGTCTTTGAAGGTGGAGGACAGATGAATAAAGCAGTTAACAAAGCACTATATACAGAGGCATTAAGTACTAAAGCCAGGAAATTATTTTAAAAACTGCATAAAAACACAAACTTAACCCCAGCTGGACTATTATGCCCAATCCTGGGCACAACACTTTAGGAAGGACATGGAGGCTTTGGAGAAGGTATAGAAGCAATTTAATAAAATAGTTACAGGAATGAAGAATTCGGATTATGTGGATAGACAGGAGAAATTGGGCTTCTTCTCCTTAGAGCTGAAAAGACTATTTCTGGCAACTGTACTGAAGATTTGTGCTCCAGAACTTGCTGCACCCATAATCAAGCTGTTCCAGTACAGCTACAACAATGGTACCACCCCACCGCACCGCCCCCCCCCCCCCCCCACCCCCGCAATGCAGAAAATTGCCCAGTATGTCTTGTACAGAAAAAGCAGGCCAAATCCAACCCAGCCAATTGTTGTCCCCTCAATCTACGCTTGATCATCAGAAAAGTGATGGAAAGGGTCATCAACAGTGCTATCAAGTGGCACTTGCTTCTGTTACAAGTCAGGTTGGATACTTCAAGGTGTTCTATGAAGCTCGCCTGACCTGTAATGTTTTAAGTTGAATTTGGCCACGATGAGCATGCGAGGTTTCACTTCAGGTATGATTCAACTGACCCACGAGCAGCTTTTATCAAAAACAAAGTTTAATTAAGAATATTGTTGACATGTGTAGTAAGACACTTAGCAAGAACTTTTAACAATTGCAAACAAGAAACACAACAACCACGATAATGTATAACTCTTAAGGAAATATCTCTGTGTTCCAACCAAAGCCAACATCCAATACACAAAACCCTCCAAATAAACACAATACAGCATAGGATAATGCCCACTTGTTACAGGAATTCAGCCTCCTGCGTTGAATGCTGAAAATCCCGTGAAGAAACTCAGAAGAGTTTGTAGTCGAATCTGCTTCCCAAAACACAGCTTTTTTAAGGCAGGATGGCAATAAGCCTCTCCTTCAGCTAACTGATAATAGTTTCAGAACCAAACAAAGAGACGAACAGGGAGAGGGAGAGAGAGAGAGAGGGAGAGATTGCTTCTTAGCTCGCTGCTAAACTGTTTCCAACACTCCCCAAAATGAAACTGAAAGCCCAAAGGAAAAAAACCCCATCACTTGACTGCCACAAACAAAACTGAAAGCCCTAACACCTGACTGCCAGTTTAGCTCCATCCTCCCAATGACATCGCTGAAGCTGTAAGCTGCATGATTTTTTAAAAATACTTTTCTTAAAGGTACACTCACATGACACTTCGCATTAACTTGCTCACTGATGCTCAATTTGGCGTCTGCCAGGATCACTCTGCACCTGACCTCATTACAACCTTGGTCAAACATGGACAAAAGAGGGGAACTTGAGTTGACATGAGTCACTGCCCTTGATATCAAGGTGGCATTTGACTGTGTGTGGTGTAAGGAGCCCTCGCAAAACTGGAGTAAATGGGATCAGGGAAAACTCTTCACTGGTTGGTGCCTACTATCTACAAGATGCACTGCAGCAACTCACCAAGGCTCTTTTGCCAGCACCTTCCAAGCCTGTGAGCTCTATCACCAAGAAGGACAAAGGCACCAGATGCAGGGGAACACCTCCAAGCCACACACTATCCTGATTTGGAAACATATTGCCAATTCTTCAGTGTCGCCGGGTCAAAATCCTGAAACTCCCTTCCTAACAGCACTGTGGGTGTGCGTACACCACATGGACTGCAGCAGTTCAAGGCAGCAACTCACCACTGTCTACTCAAAGGCAATTAGGGATGCATTGTAAATTCTGGCTAAGCCAACGATGCTCATATCCCGTGAACGAATAAAAAGAAAAGGGCAACATACCACTGTAGAAATTTTCGCAGTCCAGAAAGACTTGCAAATTTCAGTCTTATTTAAACCAAAACAATCAGAAATGTAATAAATTTGAAATTCAGGGATAAATCGCACATTTCATGCCTCACAATCCATAAAAATAAGTCAATCATAATATTCTTATTATAGACACTTGAAATGATCTGAATATATAAATTACATATAGCAGTGATACTGACAAAAATCTCAGAAACTGGAAAAGATGGGCGGCATGGTGGCACAGTGGTTAGCACTATTGCCTCACAGCGCCAGGGACCTGGGTTCGATTCCCAGCTTGGGAAATTCCACACTGTCTGTGTGGAATTTGCACGTTCTCCCCATGTCTGTGTGGGCTTCCTCCGGTTTCTTCCCACGGTCCAGAAACGTGCAGGAGAGGTGGATTGGTCATGGTAAATTGCCCTTTAGTGTCAGGGGGATAGCTAGGGCAAATGCATGGGGTTATGGGGATAGGGCCTGGGTGGGATTGTGGTCGGTGCAGACTCGATGGGCCAATTGGCCTCCTTCTGCACTGTAGGGTTCTATGATATTTCTATGATACATAAATATCTTAAAAGTGATTTTCATCAACAATTACTTTAAGAGGTTGCTCTTCGATTCATGCGATTCATCGTGTGTGGGATCAAGCTTGCCAGAAAAGCAGAGCAATTACATTATGACTAGAGGAAACTTTCATATGTTGTGGGAATAAATTCGGCTCATACATAAAATGCACTGCATCAAAAAAAAACTGATACTGAGGATACTACTTGGACTGATTCAAAAGCCAAATTGTTCTCTTCTTCACCCCACTAGCAAAAGAAAATGTACAGCTGACAGTTGTGGTACCAGACTTATCGCAATTAAATCTGATTACTAAACAAGTGATGGGAACCACAAGCTGGTTCTGCTGGTCAGGTTAATTAATAATTTAAAACCACATACCACAGCCAACTGCTGTGCTTTCTGTTTGGAAAATTTCTCTCAAGAAATGGCATTTGTATACCACTGTGCCACAGGCTAGTTTTAACTTTATTTATTGGTGTCACAAATAGGCTTACATTAAAACTGCAATGAAGTTACTGTGAAAATCCCCAACTCGCCACACTCCGGTGCCTGTTCGGGTACACTGAGGGAGAACTTAGCATGGCCAATGCACCTAATCAGCACATCTTTTGGACTGTGGGAGGAAACCGGAGCAGTCAGAGGAAACCCACGCAGACACGGGTGAACGTGCAGACTCTGCACAGACTAGGGGAATTTCACAGTAACTTCATTGCAGTGTTAATGTAAGCCTTAGTTGTGACTAATAAATCAAACGTTAAACTTTAGACAGTGATCCAAGCCGGGAATCGAACCTGGGTCCCTGGTACTGAGGCAGCAGTACTAACCACTGTGCCACCATGCTAGGGCAAAGCAAAATTAAGTGGTGAGCAAACACAAGGAGTACGTGACTGAGGGAGACCTTGATGATCATATCCAGGATCGGCAAATAAATGAGATTTAAATTTGGTGACAAGCAAAATGGCTACGGTAGGTGTAAACTTTCAGTCTTAAGTCAGGCATGCTTCAAAGCAACACCATCATTCTTTCAAATTAAATCATGAAGTAAGATAAACTAATTTTACCTTAAAAAAAAGTATGAGTAATAGGAGTAGAAAATGCTGGAAAACCTCAGCTGGTCTGACAGAATCTGTGGAGAAAGAACAGAGCCAACGTTTTCAAGTTTGGATGACTCTTTGTTTGAGCTCTGACTCGAAACGTAGGCTCCATTCTCTCTCCACAGATGCTGTCAGACCTGTTGAGATTTTCCAGCATTTTCTGTTTTTGTTTCAGATTCTAGCATCCGCAGTATTTTGCTATAACTGAATGAGTAATATTATTTAAACGATGAGTGCTGCAAGCATTTCCAAGGGACCTGACTGGAAGCCACTGAGTCAAAGCTATTGGTGTGGGAGTGGAGTTGCATAATAACTGGGTATTTGTTAATGTTCTGCTTAGTAATGTTACGGTCATCAAGATGTGGGATGGTAATGCTGGTTCTGTCACAAACAGTTCCTAATTACTGTAGTTAAAATCTCCGATTATTATAATTGGCCCCTTACTCGATGCCTTCCTTCTCTCGGCCAAGTTCCAGATCAAGACTTTCACCCTGGTTTGGAGGTCTACAGCATACCTTCAATAACAATTATATCTGTTACTACTGATTAATTCCAGCTAAGTAACTTTGTATTTGCCTTTTAATTTTGCATTACCTCCGTGCTTGTGCCACAATACTGGAATTTATAAAAGAAACAGAAAATATTGGAAAAACTCAGCAGGTCTGGCAGCGTCTGTGGAGAGAGAAACAGAGTTAATGTTTCGAGTCCAATTCGAGTCCAATGTGCTTTGGTTTTGTTTCAGATTTCCAACATCCGCAGCATTTTGGTTTTATTTTATTGGAATTTATATACAGGGTATATTATCACATCATCTCCTTTCCTCCTGATCAGGTGTAAACTCTTCATATTCTCCCAAACATCCATCCCCTTGATCAGAGACTTTAAAAATATTTTTACTTAGTTTATCCTTCACTATTGTTAAATTTATGATTTTTTGATACATGTTTAAATAAGTACGTCTTTAAGGGTAAGTTCTTACATTTATCATAATGACCCCTAAGTTTAGATTAAGCGCATCTCCATGATTCTACCTATCCTGACTCTTAGGTGCCAAACACCACCACCACCTCTTGTTTAGCCTAGCCAGTCTGCAGAGGCACCCACTGTTCCAAAGGTTTTCTTTTGTTTCTTTTCTTCGGCCATTACCACTCCTTTTGTCCCTGCGCAACCGACTCTTCGGTCATTTAATCTATCCTGTTTCTAACCCTATCACAGACTTTCTCCTATTGTTCTTTTTCCCTTGCTCAAAACCTATTACATTTCGAACCTTTACTGATGAAAGTTTAAAACGTTTATTCATTTATTAGTCACAAGTAGACATACATTAACACTGCAACGAAGTTACTGTGAAAATCCCCCAGTCGCCACACTCCTGTTCGGGTGCACTGAGGGAGAATTTAGCATGGCCAATGCACCTAACCAGCATGTCTTTCGGACTGTGGGAGGAAACCGGAACACCCGGAGGAAACCCAAGCAGACACGGGGAGAACGTGCAGACTCCACACAGACAGTTACCCAAGCCGGGAATCGAACACGGGTCCCTGGCGCTGTGAGGCAGCAGTGCTAACCACCGTGGTCATCAACCTGAAACGCTAATTCTGTTCCTCTCTCCTGACCTGCTGAGTATTTCCAGCATTTTCTGACTTTATTTTCTATAATAGAGTCCAAGATCCTAGTATTCAACAAATGTAATAATCATTGGTAAGACAATGCAATGTCATGCAACAGCAATGAATTTTTGTTATACGTAGGTCAACTGATAGAAACACTTGCATTATCCAGCATGTTCCAGGATGTCCCAAAGTGCTTTACACCAACAACTTATGTTTATCTTTAACGTAATAAAATGTCCTAAAGCACTTCAGAGCAGCTTTATAAAATAAAAGGCACACCGATCCATATAAGGAGATATTAGGTCAGGTGACCAAAAGCTTGGTAAAAGAGGTAGGTTTTAAGGAGTGTTTGGAAGAGGAAAGTGAGGCAGGGAAGTGGAGAAGTGCAAGGACGGAACTCCAAAGCTTAGGACCTGGTAGCTGAAGGTGTGACCACCCAGTGGAACGAGTAAATTCGGGGATACACTAGAGGCCATATTTAGATGGGCGCTATGTCCAACCCTGAAATGGATGTGGGACTGGAAGATATTACAGAGATAAGGAGGAGTGAAGCCGTGAGAAATTTGAAAACAAGAATAAAAATCTTAAAATTAAGATGTTGCTTGACCAGGAACCAAAGGAGATCACGAGCATAGATGGATGGCACGTGGTGCGAGTTAGGTTCCAGGCAACAGAATTTTAGATGACCTCGAGATTGCAAAAGGTAGAATATGGGAGGCGAG